>NW_015433790.1:0-1085 GCF_001527695.2 Protobothrops mucrosquamatus | reverse complement strand
GCCAATGAACTCGGAGTGCTTGGGTATGGTTAGGAGTGCACTTATTTTTCTAGGCTGCCCTATCTAGGTTTCCTGGAAAAATACATGGGAAAATCCCATTGGAGGAAAAATCCACTTAGGGTTAGCGTTAGGCCACCATGAACTCATAGAGCAAAATGGACATTGCCAATAAACTCGGAGTGCTTGGGTATGGTTAGGAGTGCACTTATTTTTTTCGGCTGCCCTATCTATGTTTCCTGGTAAAATACATTGGAAAATCCCTTTGGAGGAAAATTCCACTTAGGGTTAGGGTTAGATCACCATGAACTCATAGGGCAAAATGGACATCGCCAACAAATTCAGAGTGCTTGGGTATGGTTAGGAGGGCACTTATTTTTCTACGCTGCCCTATCTATGTTTCCCTGTAAAATACATTGGAAAATCCCATAGGAGGAAAATTCCACTTAGGGTTAGGGTTAGGTCACCATGAAGTCATAGATCAAAATGGACATTGCCAATGAACTCGGAGTTCTTGGGTATGGTTAGGAGGGCATTTACTATTCTAGGCTGCCCTATCTATGTTTCCTGGAAAAATACAAGGGAAAATCCCATTGGAGGAAAATTCCACTTAGGGTTAGGGTTAGGTCACCATGAACTCATAGGGCAATATGGACATCGCCAACAAACTCGGAGTACTTGGGTATGGTTAGGAGTGCACTTATTTTTCTAGGCTGCCCTATCTATGTTTCCCGGTAAAATACATGGGAAAATCTCAAAGGAGGAAAATTCCAAGTAGGGTTAGGGTTAGGTCACCATGAACTCATAGAGCAAAATGGACATTGCCAACAAATTCAGAGTGCTTGGGTATGGTTAGGAAGGCACTTACTTTTCTAGGCTGCCCTATCTGTGTTTCCTGGAAAAATACATGGGAAAATCCCATTGGAGGAAAAATCCACTTAGGGTTAGCGTTAGGTCACCATGAACTCATAGAGCAAAATGGACATTGCCAATGAACTCGGAGTGCTTGGGTATGGTTAGGAGTGCACTTATTTTTTTAGGCTGCCCTATCTATGTTTCCTGGTAAAATTCATTGGAAAATCCCTTTG
>NW_015433789.1:0-1085 GCF_001527695.2 Protobothrops mucrosquamatus | reverse complement strand
GGAGATCAACCCTGACTGCTCTTTAGAAGGCCAGATCCTGAAGTTGAAACTCAAGTACTTTGGCCACCTAATGAGAAGGAAGGACTCACTGGAGAAGAGCCTAATGCTGGGAAAGATTGAGGGCAATAGAAGAAGGGGATGACAGAGAATGAGGTGGCTGGATGGAGTCACTGAAGCAGTAGGCGTGAGCTTAAATGGACTCCAAAAGATGGTAGAGGACAGGAAGGCCTGGAGGAACATTGTCCATGGGGTCGCGATGGGTTGGACACGACTTCGCAACTAACAACAACAAATAGATCCAATGGGTGCACCTCCAAAATAAGCTGCAATACAGCCTCTATGGGGCCTTCCCAAAATACTAATTTATTGCCTAGGATATTCTGCTCCAGCTTTCTTTGGGCACACATCCAAAGAAAGAATTGTGCTGTAGCCACCCACCATTTCCATTTTGTAAAAATATCTTTGTGGCCCAGGAACATTCTTGGAAACAAAAATAATGCTACACTTCGGTGCTTAAGTTTCCCCCCCCCTTTTGATTCTAGTTCAGACCAGCTTCCAAATCCTTTTTTTTTAAGAGGTGAGTTTTCATGGGGTGAGTTCTCAAACCTTCTATTCATTTGCTGGGAGAGCACATTTTTGTTTTAAATATAATTTTATTGACAGTTTTAAGAAGGAGAGTCAACATCGACACAAACTAAAATAGAGAAGAAGGGAAAAGGGAGAAAGAAAAGAAAAAGTTAAGGTGCAAAAAAGAAAAATAAAGGAAAAAGGAAGAAGAAAAATAAAGAAAAAAGATATAAAGAAATGGCTTCCAATTATTATAAATTGCAAATTTACCCTTTTCTCTAAAGTTACATTGTAAATCTCTTCTTTCTATAATCAATCCTACCCAACTGTTAAAACCATAGATTATAAATTCATATTTTTCCTGTTCTATGCAAAAAGTCTGCAAAGGGTTTCCAGTCAGCAATAATTGTAGCTATTGTCTTTTCACTAATCAAACAGATCAGTTTGGCCAGTTCAGCTACTGCCATTATCTTCATCAACGATTCCTCTGCCGTACGTATTGCCAAATCCTTTCATCT
>NW_015433788.1:0-1085 GCF_001527695.2 Protobothrops mucrosquamatus | reverse complement strand
AACCAACTTCTAAAACTTCTCATCCGCCACCCCCGCCATCTTCTTCACCTCCACCGCCCTCCGGTAGAGAATTGCAGGATTTGATGTCTGTAACTATTAAACAAATGACTGAGATGTTTCAGGAGATGGATGTTAAAATGCAAAATAGATTTGATGAAGTAATACAGCAACAACATGATTTATCGCAGAAACATGAGGGCTTTTGTATGAATGTGACAACTGCTTTCCAAGGTTTGGCTGAATATGTAGACGCGGTGGCAGAGAGGGTGGAGGAGAATGAACAGAGAGCAGAAGTGATCATAGACTTGAACTTGTAGAGGAGAGTCTGGAAAGTGTTAAAACTGATGTGTTGATTGCTCAATTTCGTGATATGGAGTTTGCAATTCGGATTCGGGGGTTGGCTGAGGATCCAAAGGAGAACTTAAGACAAGTAATTTCAAATGCACTCATGGATGCCCTGGCTTGTGGACAGGAAATTTATTTGGAACTGGAGCGTGTTTTCAGGGTGAATTCCTGGATTGCACGTCAAAAAAATCTGCCAAGAGACGTGGTGGTCTATTTTACAAGAAAATCGAGACGAAATGAAATAATGCAGCTTTTTTATCAACAAAGATTTAAGATTTTAAACCAAGACGTTATTCTTTTAAAAGAAATTCCAGCGAAAATACTTAGAGCGCGCCGAGATTACGCTTTCCTGACACAGGAGCTTAAGAATAGACAAATAATTTTCAGATGGGATATACCGGTGGGCATAATTGTAACTGTAGCGGGCAAACGTTACAGACTTAATTCGATTAAGAAAGCTAATGATTTCATGGCGTCTGTTTTGCAAGCAGAATGCCCACCCACAATTCAAAGGATTGACGTAGCTGAGCAATTGATTGTTGACTTCCCTTCTGCTTCCGGTGTAAAGGATATAGAAGGGAGTTTAAAAGCTGATGGAAAAGAACAAAGAGTCACGCGTGCAGCCCATAGACGTAAGGAGAAGGAAAGACAAATGACAGCCCGCCCTACAGCTGATAGTCCTACAGCTGACCGCTCGTCACCTGTTACTTCTGAGCCAGTAGGTGGCGCTCGACCTAAGG
>NW_015433787.1:0-1085 GCF_001527695.2 Protobothrops mucrosquamatus | reverse complement strand
AAATCCTATCCAAATTCACACCCATAGATACCCCCTCTATCACGTGTCCAGGAATCCCCCAGATTGGTATTTTGTAATTTAACTTATAATAATACTTTTTCCAGACACGCAATAAAGCACTTCTTAAAATATGAGATTTAAAAGCCTTGTCAACTTTTTTATTATAAATTAAGTATGCATGCCACCCATATAATAAGTCACATCCCTCCAGATGAAGTATACTTTTATTTGTTAAATTAAGCCAATCACTAACCAATGTTAAAACCACCGCATCATAGTATAATTTCAAGTTAGGCGCCTTAAGTCCTCCTCTTTCCCGTGCGTCTTGTAAGATCTTAAATTTAATTCTTGGTTTTTCCCCCGCCCAAATAAATGTATTAATACCCTTCTGCCATTCATCCAAATTGGCATCTTTTTTCAAAATAGGTATCATTTGAAACAAGAGAAACTTTGGTAGAACATTCATTTTAAGAGCCGCAATTTCCCCAACAAAGATAATTGTAATTTTTTCCAATTATTTAAGTCCTTTTGTATTTTTAACCATAATTTCTCATAATTATTTTTATACAATTTTACATTAGAAGTTGTAATATATACTCCCAGATATTTAACCTTTTTCACTATTTCAAAACCTGTCAATTTAACTAACATTTCCTTTTCCTTCATAGTCATATTTTTAGATAATATTTTAGTCTTATTATTATTTACCTTAAAACCAGAAACTTTCCCATACTGAGTTATAATTTCCATCAAGTCTATAACCAATTGAATCGGTTGAGATAATGTCACAACCAAGTCATCCGCAAAAGCTCTCAACCTGTAATCATTCTGTTTTATTTTTATTCCCTTTATTATAGTTGATTTGCGAATTTTGATCAGTAAAATCTCCAATGTTAAAACAAACAACAATGGCGATAATGGACATCCCTGTCTTGTACCTTTTTCAATTTTAAATGCCTCTGTTAATCCCCCGTTAATTATAATTTGTGCCGATTGTTGTTGATATATAGCCCTAAGAGAATGTAGAAATTTATCCCCAAAATTCATTTTATCAACAACTTTCAATAAAAATTGCCAATTCAACT
>NW_015433786.1:0-1085 GCF_001527695.2 Protobothrops mucrosquamatus | reverse complement strand
AGAGGGGTTTCTCCTTAGGAGCTTAACAAGGACTCACGTAGGCTGGGACAGAACACAACCAACCAACCAACGGATTCAGTCTCTCTATAAATGGTGAAAAGAAGAAGAGTCCTGATGGGTTGGATCAGAAGAGATTCTTCTAACTCAGGATTTTGTTTTAGAGTGATTTCTCTTACTCTAAGCCAGGGGTGTCAAACTGCCAGCCCGCGGGCCGGATGCATCATAGCGAAACCGCGCCCACCCCATTGCCGGCAATGGCAAAAAAGTCACTATACGTCGCAACACATCACATGTTGTTGCGAGTTTGACACCCCTGCTCTAAGCTATTTCACGTGACCTTGCCAAGATGATTAACAAATGCCCAGGATAAATTTCCATTCCCAACCAAGATATAATTTTCAACAAGAAGTATTGGAATTTTAAAATCAACAAAAACTGGGGTTTTTTTTTTTAAACCACTGTGGTGCCCCATAACTTTTTCATAAAGAAACGGAATATTTTCAGAGTGAGCTTTCATCTACAATGGGATACTCAGTCATAATGATGAGCAAATTACCACGGAGAGGAGCAGCGGCAGGGAGGGGGTTGAATTTGCAGACAGGGTTATATATCACAGAGAAAGCTCTCTCAACCCATTCTCACACAAGGGGGAAAAAAAATCAATTACCCAAATTTAGGCATATTTCAGACAAAACAATAAAACCCAAAAGGTCGTTTTGAAATCAAATAATGTCATGAATAATTATAAAGAGAAGGGAAGGGATACCCACAATCATATAGCCCAAATCAGATGTGCTGTGGTTTACAGTCTTTAAATGTAATCCCATAGCATATTTTCTTCTATTCTGGTTGTACAGTTTAACAGGCAAATTGAAAAAGATAGATGATTTTCTTCCATCCTTCCTTCCTTCCTTCCTTCCTTCCTTCCTTCCTTCCTTCCTTCCTTCCTTCCTTCCTTCCTTCCTTCCTTCTTCCCAGTCTTCCTGTTCCCCTCTCCTTCCTTCTCAGTCTTCCTATTCCCACCTCCTTCCTTCCTTCCTTCCTTCCTTCCTTCCTTCCTTCCTTCCTTCCTTCCTTCCTTCCTT
>NW_015433785.1:0-1085 GCF_001527695.2 Protobothrops mucrosquamatus | reverse complement strand
CAGGCATGTCCAAAGTCCGGCCCGCGGGCCATTTGCGGCCCGCGGCCCGGTTTAATCCGGCCCTCGAACAGCCCTCCCTGCGCTATGTAAATGCGGCCCTCCCACGGCCCTCCGGCAAGTCCCATGAGAGAGAGAGAGACAGAGACAGAGGCACTTGCACTTGCACTTCTGTCTCTCTCTCTCTCTCATGGGACTTGCCCCCTCGCAGGGCTCCTCATTGGCCCTGCGCCCGGGTGTCCCGCCCCCTGGGAGAAGGGCGGCCAGGAAGTCCCTTTCCCGGGCTGGCCCCATCCCAGGCGCACGTGGCTGGGGAGCCATGCGGGGAAGCCCCAGGATCCCCACTGGGAGCAACCCCCCGGAGCCTTTGTTGAGTGGGCCAGCCCTCCCGTAAGCCGCAGCCATGAGAGAGCAGCCCCTGCGATGTCCAGCCGGCGCAACCGTTGGCCAAGCAGCAGCAGAGCCGGAGATGGAAGGTCAGTGGCAGGGGGTGGAGGGAGGGAGCTCTGAGTCCGCAGAGCACTGCCGCGAAGTGACTGCGGGGCAGGTGATTCGCCCCCCCGGCTTACTTGTTCCAGTCTCGGCTGGGGCATCGCTTCCTGGGCCGCTCCCTGGGCAGCCGAACCAGCCACATGTCTCCCCGTGCTGGGCGGCAGTCATGGCTGGTACGGCGGCCAGCGGGAGCATCGCTCCCCGGGAAGCCGAACCGGCCACATGTCTCCCCAGCCCGGGCTGGACGGCAGTCAGGCATGAAGCTCGCCTGGCTGCCGCAGGGCTCTCCGCCGCCCGGCCCCACCTCGGCCCCATTGGTGGCACCTTCCTCGGGCACTTTCAGGGAGCCTCCGCTGCTGCCCTCGTTGCTGCAGGAGAAGCAGCGGGGGCGGCGGCCGGGCCAGGGGCGGCGACGGGGACCCCGACGATGCTGCAGTGGCTGCTGCCAGAGCCGCTGCCTCCCGTCCTGCTCCCCCTCCCTGCCCGTTTGGCTGAGGACGCAATGGGGCCGCCGCCACTGGAGCTGCTGCCTCCCGTCCTGTTCCTCCTCCCTGCCCCTCCCTGCTTGTTCGGCTGAAGAAGCGATGGGGGGGCGG
>NW_015433784.1:0-1085 GCF_001527695.2 Protobothrops mucrosquamatus | reverse complement strand
GGAGGGAGGGAAGGAGGAAGGAAGGAAGGAAGGAAGGAAGGAAGGAAGGAAGGAAGGAAGGACTATGGGGTTCTTGGTGCTCTCTGAGCTGGGTGGTTTCCTTGCAGACGTCTCGTGACCCAACTGGGGAACATCATCAGTGATAGAAGGAATGACGTTTGTGGAGAGGAGGAGGAGGAGGAAGAGGAGGAGGACGACGACGATGATGTTGCAGACGTTTCATGACCCAACCAGGGAACATCATGAGTAAAAAAGAAGAGTGGGGTTCGCAGAGAGGAGGAGAGGGAGAAGGACTGTAGGGTCCTCTGAGAACTTGATGGCTTTTCTGCAGACGTCTCTTGACCCAACTAGGGAACGTCATCAATGTCAGAGGGAGGTGGCGTTTGGAGGAAGGGGGGGTGGGAGAGGAAGCCAGCCCTGCCTGGCAAAGCAGCTCCAGGGAGGCCCTTTCCAACAGCAGCAGCACCCCCCCCCCCCTCGGCTGTCCTGCTCCTCCTTCCCAGATTTTATTTTATAATGGAGGATTTTAATGTTTCATTGGGTTTACGTTGTAAGCTGGCCGGAATCCCTGCATACCAGACGGGTGGCAAATAAAATGTCATAATAGATAAATAAACTTTCAGGCATTCCAGCAGCATCCACACATCTTTAAAAAGTTGATGAGGTTGGAGTATATGTCTCTGGGGCCATCTCCTCCTCCTCCTCCTCCTCCTCCTTTCCACAAACCCCCCTCCCTTCTAGCACTGATGATGTTACCTACTTGGGTCATGAAATGTCTGCAAGAAAGGCATTGAGACCCCCAAGGACCCCACAATTCTCCTCCTCCTCTTCCTAGTTCCCTAGTTGGGTCATGAAACGCCTGCAAGGAAACCACGAAGCTCAGAGAGCACCAAGGACCCCGGGGTCCTCCTCCTTCCTCCCTCCTCTTCCTCTTCCTCCTCCTCCTCCCTCCACTCAGCAAATCTGTGAAAGCAAGAATATTCAATATTACATGACACCCTCCCTTCCAGCACTGATGATATTCCCTAGTTGGGTCATGAAATGTCTGCAAGAAAACAAGCAAGCTCAGAGAGCACCAAGGACCC
>NW_015433783.1:0-1085 GCF_001527695.2 Protobothrops mucrosquamatus | reverse complement strand
AAGTTTTATAAAAGTTACAATATAAACCCCAAAACCAACCCCCCCTAAACCCCCCTCTCCCTCCCCCACTTCCCAGAGCTGAATACAGGGTTACAAATATAATAATCATAATCTAACTAACATTAACCAACTATATAAATAACCAAGTCCATAATGCGCTTTAACTCCCCTTTAACATAAATATAATAATAATAATTAAGACATAAACAAATTATTATCTTAATTATTAAACAATAAAATACTAAAAGTAATAATAATATATAATTAAAACTAATTAAAAAATTTCACTATAATAAACTATTAATACTAATAATACTCTAAAATTTACTCATAAGCTAAATGGAACTTTTTAGTCCCATATTTATTCTGAATATAATCTATCCATCTTCTCCAAACCGAAATGTATCTTTCTTGTGAGTGATCCTTCAAATAGGCAGAAATCTTAGCCATTTCTGCTACATTTGACACTTTAAGTCAAATATAGTGGGCAAGCAATCCTTCTTCCAATATTGCCCTACTAATAACCTTGCAGCTGTTATCAAATTCAACATCAAGTTCGTTTTTCTTTAGTATCACAATCTGTAATAACACCCAACAAAAATAATTTGGAGTGAACTTTATCTTTCTCTTGAAAATCTTTTGAATGTTCCACCAAATCTTGATCCAAAAAGCTTTTATATTTCTACAAGTCCACCAAATATGAAAATAAGTAGCATCCAAGCTACCACATCTCCAACAGTCCACAAGTCTTAAAGTTGCCAAATTTGAAGACCCCTGTTTTAGACCTGTGGAAGATTAGTAACATCAGTTGTCCAGCAGGGGGCACCATTGCCTTTGTGTTTGTTGATTGTATATCTCTATCCAGCAGTTGATTTTTTTCCCCCCTTAATGGCTTTGAGCATTTAAGTGGATGACAGTAAACCTGATTTGACAGATATCCAGGAAGATGATTTCAGTGTACCTATCATTAAAAATTAAACTCAGCAGGGTTGTGAATGTTTCAAAAAAGATCCCGAAGCACAAATGCTATAAATCTCATTAAAACAGGTAACTTTTTTTCCTCCGGGTTTCTACGTGAGCCTGCA
>NW_015433782.1:0-1086 GCF_001527695.2 Protobothrops mucrosquamatus | reverse complement strand
CCAGAACCCCATTCCAGTCTCCCATAACAATCAAAGAATTATAGTCCATCGCCACAATTTTCTGATGTAAATGTCTATAAAATTGCTTTTGAACCACAAGTTGATTGGGTGCATAAACCCCTATTATTAAACACTTTCTTCCATTTAAATTTATTTCCACAAATAAATATCTTCCTTCTTTGTCAACTTCTTTTAAAACCGGTGAAAGATGACTTTTAATATACATTGCAACCCCAGCTCTCTTTTTTAAAGCAGGTGCAGCAAACAGCTCTCCAAGCTCTCTATTTGACATATGTTGACAGTGCAGGGTATTATTTTGAGCAGGATCAGAATGCCTAACTTCATCATAGGTCAAAGTAACTTCTGTTCCTTGTTCTCAAAATACCTCAACATGTGTGGATTAACCACATGAGCGAACCTACAGGTCATCATGTTCACTTCCCAGAATACACCAAGGATATGTAAATGACCAGTTTGCCCACATTCAACATTGGCCATAAGGCTGTGCCCATTGCACTTGAGATGAAGAGCAGCAGGCTAGCTTAAGGAGATCAAGGAGGCAGGGATTTTACTACTAACATAAAAAAATGGACGAGGAAACCCTGACGATGATTAGTAAGTATTTTCACTCTGCCTAATAAGATATCTGGCATTACTGAGATGAAAATACTTATTTATTTATTTATTTATTTATTATTTAAATTTATATTCCGCCCTATCTCCCTTACGGGACTCAGGGCGGTGAACAGGCAATAATAAAAATCACAATAAATATTAAATAAAAGGCCTGCTCTAAAATACCCCATATAAAACCCCTACCAAAACATAATCAAAACTACGCCAGGCCGGCTGCATGGAATAGATGGGTTTTCAAGGCTCGGCGAAAGAGGCGCAGGTCCGCAGTTGTACGTAGGTCGGGGGGTAGGTCATTCCAGAGGGCAGGAGCTGCCACAGAGAAGGCTCTCCCCCTGGGGGTCGCCAGCCGGCATTGACTGGCCGACGGCACCCTAAGGAGGCCCTCTCTGTGGGAGCGGACTGGTCGAAGGGAGGTATTTGGTAGGAGGCGGTCTTGCAAATACCTAGGTC
>NW_015433781.1:0-1086 GCF_001527695.2 Protobothrops mucrosquamatus | reverse complement strand
GTCTTAGGGCAGACATAACTATGGCTTTCTGCAAACCCCTCGACCCGTCCTCAGTTACTACCAGTTTTCAGAATGTTAGAATTCATTTTAGGCTCTAGTCTCAGAAGATGTTTAACTAAGCAGGTCTGTTAAAAATATTCAGGATGCATTTTCACTGTATGGTGAGTCTGGCTGGTGTTAGCGTGAATGAGGTTGGGGAAAGGGGTTAGCATGTTGTCTGAATCCAATTAATTTAATTCCATTAACTATTTAATAGATTTTGTCTATCAATTTAGCTGTGGGGTTATTGAAGACTAGATGGTTTTGGGAAAGGTGATTGGGTGGAAAGTCAAATCACCATCTGTGGGAAAAATAAAATGGATTTATTTTTGGGTATTTTTTAATATTCTCTTTAGCACTTAGATCTGCCCTCCATCTATCCCCTATTTCATAAGACCTACTTGTTATGCAAGTATCCTGTAAGATTGCTCACAACACAATTGTTATTTGTGCAATATCTTACAGATATAAGACAAGAAACATATCAATTTCCCACTCATGAAAAGTATAAGAATATATAGGTGATGGGGTGTGGAACTAAGCAGTTAAGACA
This sequence comes from Protobothrops mucrosquamatus, assembly GCF_001527695.2. Classification (NCBI taxonomy): domain Eukaryota; kingdom Metazoa; phylum Chordata; class Lepidosauria; order Squamata; family Viperidae; genus Protobothrops; species Protobothrops mucrosquamatus. The sequence continues at coordinate 494 of NW_015433781.1, read as the reverse complement.
GTGGGCTTGTTGACTGGAAGGTGGACAGTTTGAGACCCAAGTTCTGCCTGATGCAGTGAGCTCCCATTACTTGCTCCATCTCCGGCCAGCCTAGCAGTTCAAAAGCACAGAAACACAAGTAGATAAATAGGTACCATTTTGGTGGGAAGGTAATAGCATTCCATGTGCTTTTGGCATTTGATCATGCTGGCCACATGACCATGGAAGGATCTTTGGACAATGCGGGCTCTTGAGCTGTGAATCAGAGTTGAGCACAAACCCCTAGAGGTGGATATGACTGGCATGGAAACAGTCACACACACACACACACACACACACACACACACACACACACATGTATATGTATATATTGCTCAGCACTATATATAGATTGGATATTTTATTATTTTACTTTATTCTTGGTTTATCTGTTGTATAATGCAAGTGTTCATTTACTTGGTGCAGAATGTGAACCAAAACATTATTTAATTGAATTAAAAATGCATGTGTAAGTA
>NW_015433780.1:0-1086 GCF_001527695.2 Protobothrops mucrosquamatus | reverse complement strand
CAGAAGAGGTGAATGCTCCAACACTGGAAATTTTTAAGAAGAGACTGGACAGCCATTTGTCTGAAATGGTATAGGGTTTCCTGCCTGAGCAGGGGTTTGGACTAGATGACCTCCAAGGTCCGTTCCAACATTATTATTATTATTATTATTATTATTATTATTATTATTATTATTATTATTATTATTATTATTATTATTAACTCCCAGAATTCCCAGCTGGGGTGAATTCTGGGAATTGAAGTCCACTCATCTCAGTTACCAAGAAGAGACTCAAGATCACGTGAAGTGTTAATACCACTTTACAATGCCTTGGTAAGGCCACACTTGGAATACGGCATCCAGTTTTGGTCACCACGATGTAAAAAAGATGTTGAGACTCTAGAAAGAGTACAGAGAAGAGCAACAAAGATGATTAGGGGACTGGAGGCTAAAACATATAAGGAACGGTTGCTAGAATTGGGTATGTCTAGCTTAACGAGGAGAAGGACGAGGGGGGACATGATAGCAGTCTTCCAATCTCTCAGGGGCTGCCACAAAGAAGAGGGAGTCAAGCTATTCTCCAAAGCCCCTGAAGGCAGGACAAGAAGCAACGGGTGGAAACTCATCAAGGAAAGAAGCAACCTAGAACTAAGGAGAAATTTCCTGACAGTTAGAACAATTAACCAGTGGAACAACCTGCCTCCAGAAGCGGTGAATGCTCCAACACTGGAAGTTTTTAAGAAGAGACTGGACAGCCATTTGTCTGAAATAGTATAGGGTTTCCTGCCTGAGCAGGGTGTTGGACTAGATGACCTCCAAGGTCCCTTCCAAGACCGAGTGGCTATGGCTTCCAGCGCCTCGGCATAGTCAGCTGATTCCATCGCTGACTATAGGGGGCGAAACTTTGCCCCCCTCAGATCGGGTCCGCAACTTGGGTGTTCTCCTGGATTCACGGTTGACATTGGACGACCAGTTGTCGGCCGTGACCAGGGGAGCGTTTTATCAGGTTCGCCTGATTCGCCAGTTGCGGCCGTTTCTGGACCGGGACGCCCTACGCACGGTCACTCATGCCCTTGTGACTTCCCGCCTGGACTACTGCAATGCTCT
>NW_015433779.1:0-1086 GCF_001527695.2 Protobothrops mucrosquamatus | reverse complement strand
AAGGGGCTCCGTCCATTTGGGGGATGCTGACCCCTCCCTCCTTTCCTTTCCCTTTCCCTTCCTTCCTTCCTTCCTTCCTTCCTTCCTTCCTCCTCTCCCTCCCTCCCTTCTTTCTTTTTCCTTCCTTCCCTTCCTTCCTCCGTCCCTCCCTCCCTCTTTCCTTCCTCCCTTCCTCTCTCTCCCTCCCTTTCTTTTTCCTTCCTTCCTTCTTCCTCCCTTCCTCTCTCCCTCCCTTTCTTTTTCCTTCCTTCCTTCCTTCTTCCTCCCTTCTTCTCTCCCTCCCTCCCTTCTTTCTTTTTCTTTCTTCCCTTCCTTCCTCTGTCCCTCCCTCCCTCCCTTTCTTTCCTTCCTCCCTTCCTCTCTCTCCCTCCCTTTTCTTTTTCCTTCCTTCCTTCCTCTCTCTCCTTCCTTCCTCCCTTCCTCTCCCTCCCTCCCTCCCTCCCTCCCTTCTTCCTTCCTTCCTTCTCCTCCCTCCCTCCCTTCTTTCTCTTCCTTCCCTTCCTTCCTGTCCCTCCCTAACTCCCTTTCTTTCCTTCCTTCCTCCCTCCCTCCTTCTTTTTCCTTCCTTCCTCCCTTCCTCTCTCCTTCCTTCCTTCCTTCTTCCCTTCCTCTCCCTCCCTCCCTCCCTTCCTCTCCCTCCCTCCCTCTTTTTTCTTTTTCCCTTCCTTCCTTCCTCCCTCCCTCCCTCTCTTTTTTCTTTCTTTTTCCCTTCCTCTCTTCCTTACCCTTTCCTTCCTTCCTTTTTTCCCTCCCTCCCTCCCTCCCTCCCTCCCTCCCCTTCCCTTTCTTCCATTCTCTCCATTCCATCAAATGAGCTTTCTTGGCAAGGTTCTCCCCCCCCCAAAAAAAAGGGGCTCAGAGAAAGTGGCTGGCTTGAGGTCTTCCAGCCGACTTCGTGCCTAAGGTAGGACTAGAACTCACAGCCACCCAGTTTCCACTTCAGTAAGCCAAAGTGGGTCTCTTTCCCGCTCTACCTCTTTGCAATCCTTACGAAGCCCCACAGGCAAAGTGCCAGCAGTGTCTGTGTGTGTCTGTGTGTGTCTGTGTGTGTGATCACACAGCCGCAAGGCATGATTCTTAAAAAGG
>NW_015433778.1:0-1086 GCF_001527695.2 Protobothrops mucrosquamatus | reverse complement strand
GATCATTTGTTAATTTTGTTTTCTTCATTTGGTATTGGCATGTGGATTTAATTCCATAATGGTAGGCTTCTGTGCACAACCAGATTGATTGATTGATTTTCTGGGTGGAACATTTTTTTTTAATCCGATGACACCCAGAAGTATAATATAGCAGAACAAAAGCAATTTGGTGCAATCCTTTACACTTTCTGAACTTGCATTTAATCACTGCAAGCTGGTTTTGTCCCAAGAAATCATACAACCCTATTCAATTTAAATTTCCAATTAACTTCTCACCTGCAGGTATAGTTATTCATTAGAGACAACAACATTCCTTTCTAAAATGTTTGTGTATGCACATGTAATATTTACATTGGCTACAGACCTCACATACTGTATATATTTTCTGGAGCTATATCCTATTGAATTCAAAAGTGATAGCCATGATTATTTTTCCCTTCTTTCCTACAAAAGCTAAAAGCATAGGGACAAAGAGTCCACTAGGAAACGTGGCAATCAATTCAAGCTGATTTGCATATTTATTGAGTAAAATATTTTCATTGTTGCAAGATGTTTGCACAGAACTAACTACAAACTATAGCATGACAAATAGCAACAATGGCGCATTGAAATATCCGCAAGGAATACCATTTGCCTGCAACCAAGAACTGTTGGTTCTACAGAATAGACAAAGTACTAGAAAATGAAGAACCTAAAATGCTCTGGGACTTTAGAATTCAAACAAACAAACACCTACCTCCACATAACAAGCCTGACTTAATAATTGTTAAGACAAAAAAAAAAAAAGACAAATTGTCAAAACAAAAAAGTCTGGATAGTTGCAGTACCTAAAGGTTTAGGTTTAGGTTTAGGTTTTATTAAATTTATACCCCGCCCTTCTCCTGGCAGACTCAGGGCGGCTTACAGCAAGTTAAAAAACAGACAAACCATACAAAATACTAAGTTTAAAATACAATTAAAATGAAATATTGATTTTTTTGCCGTTTCTTTTTAAAATTATGTTAAAAACCAAATTAAAATCGAATTAAAATCAAATTAAAATATCCCTTAGGCCAGTCCCGCTAGCTGGAATAGCCATGTCTTGAG
>NW_015433777.1:0-1086 GCF_001527695.2 Protobothrops mucrosquamatus | reverse complement strand
AATTCTTATTTTCATTAGAATTTGTTTGTTTGTTACACTAGACTAGGATTTATGAGGGTATGGTTGTTTATCTCTATATCCCTGTAAACCCAGAGCAAAAAACAAACCTGTAGTTTTCCTGTCAATGACATGAGTTATTGCTTATTGCCTTCTTTCAGTTTTTTTTTTAAATTCAGTCCCGTGATGTCCTGAAAACCCCAGAACCATGTGCCAATCCCATTTACTTTTACTTTTTTTATTTACAAACATCTGTATGGCACCGGTTCTCAGAATTCCAGACGGCTTACAACAAGATGCGATAAAATATGGATAATATTTTCAGAAAACTAAACTCGATAAAAGCCAATAAACGCTGTGCGTAAAAACGGGCCGATCTGAACATCCTCCCAAGATGGTTTGAGTCATTTTTTGCAAAACACCATCAGGAGTGAGAGACATCTGATCTCAGGAGGCGAGCTATTCCAGAGAGAGAGGGGGGGGTCTGCTTGCAAAACATGTTATTCTCCGTTAGTTTTCTGAACGTTCCTCCAGATGACAAATCACTTCCAGGGTGTAAGACAGATGGAAAGCAAGAAAACTTCCCAATTTAGGCTCTATTTTGATAATCACGACTGTCCCATAGAGGACAATTTTATTTTTACTTGCATCTTCAGCCAAGGTCTAATCACGGCATGCCCCTATTCCCCTGTATCTCCATGTTCTTGTTTGAATCTCATTCTCATGTTCTAAGTGACGCAAGGTTAAGTCCATCCTTAGCTGAAGTGATGCTGGTTTACCTCTTTTTGAAATCCCCAGAGTGGATTAAAAACAACAACATTTTTTAGATTACAAATTCCATTTTATGCATTCTATCTATTTCATCTGAGGAATACATAATAATAATAACAACAACAACAACAACAACAACAACAACAACAACAATAATAATAATAATAATAATAATAATAATAATAATAATAATAATAATAATAATAATAATAATAAAGTTGGAAGGGACCTTGGAGGTCATCTAGTCCAACCCCCTGCTCAGGCAGGAAACCCTATACCATTTCGGACAAATGGCTGTCCAGTCTCTTCTTAAAAACT
>NW_015433776.1:0-1086 GCF_001527695.2 Protobothrops mucrosquamatus | reverse complement strand
CGTCATCGTAGCCCCTTCTCTGGTCGCGCCTCCCTTCGGGTCGGGCTGACCCCTTCCATTTGTTCTCACGTGGTTTATGGGGCGGTGAGCGGCGTGGCGGTGAGCGGCGCGGTGGGGATCGTCGTGGTGGAGACGTGTGCCTCCGTGGGGGCGAACGCTGTTTCCTGGAATTTGGGCGCGAGGCTCGGCATGCTTTTGCCGAGCCTCAGGCAGCGGCTACACGTGGTGTCTAGGAACCGACAGTTTGCTCGTGTGTGGTTCCCCAAACACCCTGGACCCTCGAGGTCGTCCCGCTCGTCTCGCCATGCTCGCTGCTTCCGGCTGGTAAAGGTGCGATGGACGGTCTCTTCCTCGCCGGCCTCGTCCGATTCGGTGGCCTCCGGATCGGGGGTTGGCTCGCGATGGGTTCGATGGATGTCACCCCGTCTCATCTCGGTGGCCGTGGATTCGGACTCTTCTGCGGCGAGGGCCTCGTCTAGGGTTTCGCTGAGGGTGAGACTTCGACGCACGATGAGTCGCTTCTTCACGTGCTCGTCCCTCATCCCCATGACGAGTCGATCACGTAGCATATTTTCCAGGGCGACGAACTCGCAACGGGCTGCGATCGATCGGAGCTCTCCGAGGTACTTTCTGATGGGTTCGCCCGCCCGTTGTCGGTTGTAGAAGCGGTTCCTTGCGACTAGGAACCCTTCGGAGATCCCGTATTGACCAGCCAGCAGACGTTGGATATCTGCCCAAGGAGTGTCCTCGATGCTCGCTGGAGCGACCAAGGAGCGGGCCATGTGGTAGACCTCGTCTCCGCAGTTCACAAGGAATAAGGCCTTCTTCTGATCCCCGGGAATGCCTTGTTGCCCATTCCCGGCCAGGTGTAGCTCGAATCTTCCCATGTATGCGGCCCAGTCGTTTGTTTCTGGGTTGAATGCCGGTAGGGAAGACGAGAATTTCGAGGTGGAAGCCATCTTGGAGTCGCGGATAGTTTCTTGCTTCGGAAGGCTGCATGGAGGAGCTCTTGCTTCGAAGTAGGTTGCTTGCCACGAGGTTGCCCTTGTCGTGCAGTCTTACTGGGATCCCACCTTCGTCGCCAGT
>NW_015433775.1:0-1086 GCF_001527695.2 Protobothrops mucrosquamatus | reverse complement strand
ACAGTGCTAGGCTGCATTAACAGAGGGATAGAATCAAGATCACGTGAAATGTTAATACCACTTTACAATGCCTTGGTAAGGCCACACTTGGAATACTGCATCCAGTTTTGGTCACCGCGATGTAAAAAAGATGTTGAGACTTTAGAAAGAGTGCAGAGAAGAGCAACAAAGATGATTAGGGGACTGGAGGCTAAAGCATATAAGGAACGGTTGCTGGAATTGGGTATGTCTAGTTTAATGAAGAGAAGGATGAGGGGGGACATGATAGCAGTGTTCCAATATCTCAGGGGTTGCCATAAAGAAGAGGGAGTCAAGCTATTTTCCAAAGCACCTGGAGGCAGGACAAGAAGCAACGGGTGGAAACTAATCAAGGAGAGAAGCAACCTAGAACTAAGGAGAAACTTCCTGACAATTAGAACAATTAACCAGTGGAACAACCTGCCTCCAGAAGCGGTGAATGCTCCAACACTGGAAGTTTTTAAGAAGAGACTGGACAGCCATTTGTCTGAAATGGTATAGGGTTTCCTGGCTGAGCAGGGGGTTGGACTAGATGACCTCCAAGGTCCCTTCCAACTTTATTATTATTATTATTATTATTATTATTATTATTATTATTATTATTATTATTGTTGTTGTTGTTGTTGTTGTTGTTGTTGTTGTTGTTGTTGTTATAGAGAGAACTGAGTCCTGGTCCTACCTTGACACAAAGCTCAACTTTTTCTCAGCCTTAAAAAGAAGACAAAATGTTGCCAAGATTTTGTCTTGTCTACAAAATCACCTGAGGTCAAAAATGACTTGAAGAAAAAGGAAAGAAAAGAAAATTGCCTGTTGTAGAAATCTAAATGACTGGACTGTTTACAGTTTATTTTCAGTTTTCTTCCTTAATGGTTAGTCTTCTAATCAGTCAGGAAGAGAAAATGATACACATAAAATATTACCTAAACAATCACTATGGAAAAGGGCAGAAAATACAGCTTACTGAATCAGTTAATCGTGTTGAACATCCATCATATATTTATTTGTGTATGTATGTGTTTCCTGTGCCTTATTCACATTCAGAATGTGATATGAGCTGTCACCTCACAT
>NW_015433774.1:0-1086 GCF_001527695.2 Protobothrops mucrosquamatus | reverse complement strand
ACATCCATGTCATATCAATTCTTGACCAGGACAGGTGTCTGTTAGAATAGAACGTATATTGCTTCTTTTCCGGATATTTTTCTCTCCAAGCATCAAGTATATTTAATTCATCCACCATATTATAGAAGGATTTAGGAAGTGTTCTTCTTAGAGTCTTTTTTTTGTTGTTGTTGTATTATAATCCAGCTCAGGCTTTACAATAGCATTAAAATCTCCAATCATACATATGCTTTCATATTCCAGTTCTATTATTTTCTTATGTAATTTTAGATAAAAATTCTCATGATTTTCATTTGGAGCATAAATCGCTACCAATAATGATTTTTTACAGTTCATAATTACTTCCACCATTAAAATTCGTCCTTCTTCGTCTGAATATAGCAATTTAGTTTGTATTGCTTTCTGAATATATAATGCCACACCTCTTTTACTCTGGTCCACAAGTGAGGTGTATAATTCTCCCAATTTTGGATATTGTAATAAATTTTTATGTTGTTTCCTAATATGAACTTCTTGTAAACAAATTATGTCCATTTTTAGTTTCCCCAGTTTATTTAGTGTTCTTTTCTTTTTTTATGGTCGAGTTTAATCCATTTATATTTATCGAGATTATTTTTATCTCTTCTTCCATGATTATTTATTTAAGGTTTTAGCTGATCTCGTCATTCTCATCTCTCTTTGCTCTTTTGCCTCTTTTGCCCTTGCTCCTTCTACCAACGCCCTTTCCTCCTGTTCTTTGCTATACTCACCCTGTTGTTTCTCTATCTGATCTCCTTGATGTCTAATTCCTCTTTCCCCTCTCAGCCTTTCTTCTTCTTGGTGTCCAAAGTAGTGATCATAAAAAAGCTCTGCTTTCTCTAATGTGTCTAGTCTGTGTCTCTGTTCTTGCCAGTTTACCATTACTCCTTCTGGTATTAACCATCTAAAATTTATCCCTTTTTCAATTAAGACTTTTGTCAAAAATTGATACTCCTTTCTCAAGTCTCTCACTCTTCTTGGAATCTGCTTTAATATCACTATCTCTCTTCCTTTATATTTTATTGTGACATTTCTCAGTTTCTGTAATATATCTGCCCTTAGTGCTTT
>NW_015433773.1:0-1086 GCF_001527695.2 Protobothrops mucrosquamatus | reverse complement strand
GTATTGTAGTCCCACTTCCATAGTCCTCAGCCAACCCCTGGTCTATCTGCAGGGTTTAGAAAGTGTTAGGCCACTGTGGAGATAAACATGTAGTCTTGCCATAAAATTTGGTTGCTCTGTGGTTCAATGTCTAGTTCAAGAATTCAGCCTGAAAGGATGTTGTTTTATAGCTTCTCTAAGACTCAAGAGAGAGAGAGAGAGGTCCATACTCAATGCAAGGCTAGATAACAGATGTCGTTTCTCTTTATTTCTTTTCTGTTTGATACAGACCATACAGTGACTTGTGCAAGACACATATGAATGACATTTTTGGTGCTTTCTCTTGGTCAATAGAAGAAGCATATTGACTGTTTCATTGTATTCTCAAAAGCTTTCTGAAGCGGATTAGATGATGGCAAGTGAGCTTCCAAGTGCTTCAGAGGGATTCTTCTTCTTCTTCTTGTGCCATATCCGTTATCGGACGTTGGCAATCATGTTGGCGATATTGTTTTTATCAGCAGCCGCACGAAAACGTGCTGCTGAGTTTTGTCCAAACCAGTCCCTTAGATTTTGAAGCCATGATCTTCTTCTTCTGCCTGGACCTCGTTTGCCTTCAATCTTTCCCTGGAGGATTAAATGGAGTATGCCGTATTTTTCTGGGTGTCGCATCACATGTCCGAAATATTCTAATTTTTGAGTAGAAATAGTATCTTTGAGCCCTGTCTCAGCTTCACTCTGCCATCTGCCATGTGACCAAAATATTGATTAGTACAACATTCCTTACAAGGTTGGGGCAAATAGGGCTAAGAAAATAACTATGCTTGAAGATGAAATATAGCATTTATTCATTTCAGTTAGATTTATTCCACTTCAATATGGTATCTATGGTCCTTTTTCATTTTTCTTCAGAGTCTACATAGGATAACAGGAAGGGGGAGAGGGAGGAAAAAGGAAGGGAGGGAGGGAAGGAGGAAGGAAGGAAGGAGGGAAGAAGGGAAGGAAGGAAGAAGGGAAGGAGGAAGGAAGGAAGAAAGGAGGGAGGGAGGGAGGGACGAAGAAAAAGAAAGAAAGAAGGGAGGGAGGGAGGAAGGAAGGAAGGAAGAAAGA
>NW_015433772.1:0-1086 GCF_001527695.2 Protobothrops mucrosquamatus | reverse complement strand
TGTTATTTTGGTTAAAAAAACATTAAGGGTTGATTTATCCACAGATGGACTTATACATAAGTATGTATGGTGTATGTGTATATGGGAAGTATGTTATTTTCCCCATAACAACCCTGTGCGGTGGGTTGGGCTGTGAGAGACTGACTAGCCCAGGAGTGTCAAACTGCTGGCCCACAGGCTGGTTTCATCATACTGAAGCTGCGCCCACCCCATTGCTGGCAATGGCAAAGCCGGTCCGATACGTTGCGCGACATCATGTGACATCGCGAGTTTGACATGTCTGGACTAGCCTAAAGTCACCCAGCCAGCTTTTATGCCTAAGGCAGGACTAAAACTCACAGTCTCCTGATTTCTAGGCCAGAACCTTAACCACTAGACCAAGCTGGTTCTCATTTGTGATAGTATATGAGCAATACATTCAAATAAATGTGACATGTATTGAGAATTTATTATTTTCTGGACTGCAGTCCCAATAATTGTTTACTTAAGTTTCTCGGTGTTCTTAAAAAAAAAGGTTTCATTCCTCAACTCTGAACTGAAGAAGCTTCTTGGATGAGCAGAGAAACATCTTCAAAGAAAAACAAAGTCCAGTTGCCTTTTGAAAAAGCACCTTTGTAAGAAGAAATATTTATCAACACCCCCCCCCCCATTCAGTGCCAATGCCAGTTGATGAGATCCAGTGAAGGGGAATCTCCATAAGTAATTGATTATGCCATCAAATTGTTAGCCCTTCAAGGTAGGCCACCTCAGGTGTAGAATTTAATTGACATGGACTATCATAAAAACATCTTCAGTGCCTGACAATGTTTCTTTCCCCTTCCCCTTACCAAAAAGAATCAAGGGGAGGCAACCTTGAGTTTCTTGCTTTTACTAATGGTCATTTCATATTCAATATAAAATTTTATTGTTTTTATCATAAAAAAAAAGAAATACATCACAGATATTACACAATGTTATATCCCATCCCCCCACCCCCCGGACTTCCCAAACCAAACCTAGGCTAATATTCAAATACAAATAAACAAATATTAATATCTCTAACTCCAAACTCTAAACTTAAACAATCCATCTCCTCCGTGTTAATAA
>NW_015433771.1:0-1086 GCF_001527695.2 Protobothrops mucrosquamatus | reverse complement strand
TGACAAAGTCGCTCGGATTCGAGAAGGTCTTGACTCTGACTGGGTGGCCCCGGGGGAGGAGACAGGAGCAAGTCTTGAGACTGTTATATGGGAGGAGTTTGACTCTGTGGCTCCTGAGGACGTGGACAGGATCCTGGGGAGGCTGAATGCAACCACATGTTTACTGGATCCGTGCCCCTCCTGGCTGGTACTGGCTGCCTGGGAGGGTACACGAGCCTGGCTCCAGGGAATTATAAACGCTTCTTTACGGGAGGGTGTCTTCCCCGTGGCCCTGAAGGAGGCGGTGGTGAGGCCCCTCCTTAAGAAGCCTTCCCTGGACCCAGATGTATTAGCTAACTATCGCCCGGTCTCCAACCTTCGCTTTGTGGCGAAGGTTGTTGAGAGTGTGGTTGCGCAGCAATTCCCCCAGCGCCTGGAGGAAACAGTCTATCTAGACCCGCTCCAGTCGGGCTTCAGGCCGGGATACAGCACGGAAACGGCATTGGTCACATTGGTGAATGATCTCTGGAGGGCCCGGGACAGGGGTTATTCCTCTGTCCTAGTTCTTTTGGACCTCTCAGCAGCTTTTGATACTGTGGACCACGGTATCATGCTGCGGCGCCTGGTGGGGTTGGGAGTGGGAGGCACCGTTATATGGTGGTTCTCCTCCTTCCTCACCGACCGCACGCAGTCTGTATTGGCAGGGGGACAGAGGTCGACCCCAAGGCCCCTAACTTGTGGGGTGCCACAAGGGTCGGTCCTCTCCCCCTTATTGTTCAATATTTATGTGAAGCCGCTGGGGGAGATCATCCATGGCTTTGGGGTGGATTTCCATCAGTACGCTGATGATACTCAGCTGTACATTTCCACCCCAGGCCACCCCAATGATGCCCTTGACGTGATGGCCTGGTGCCTGGAGGCCGTACGGGTCTGGATGGGGAGAAACAGACTCAGGCTCAACCCTTCCAAGACTGAGTGGCTGTGGTTGCCGGCTCCCAGGCATAGTCAGCTGACTCCGTCGCTGACTATAGGGGGCGAAACTCTGGCTCCCTCAGAGAGGGTACGCAATCTGGGTGTCCTCCTGGATCCACGGCTGACACTGGAAGA
>NW_015433770.1:0-1086 GCF_001527695.2 Protobothrops mucrosquamatus | reverse complement strand
CCAGATTCAGGATGTGCAAATCTGTATTCTGACCATCTGCAGAGATCCAGAAAACCCTTGTTGCTGATATCTAGTGCTTGCTTGAATTTATGCACCCCAAATCTTGTAGTTGTAATCTAAAAATAAATTAGAAAAGAACTGTGGAATCAATGCTGGTGATTTGCAATCACTTTTTATCAATTGGATCAGAAACTTTTTAAAATTAAAGATTCATAAAGTATACAGTCCACTAGCTCTGATGATGTTACCTAGTTTGGATAATGCAGTGGTTCTCAACCTGTGGGTCGGGACCCCATTTGGGGTCGATCGACCATTTCATGGGGGTCACCAAGCAAGGCTGTCCGCCATTTTTTTTGTCCGCCATTTTTCCCCCTTTTCCGGCGGGTTACCTCCCTTGGGCTGGGCCAGCGGGTTACCTCCCTTGGGCTGGGACAGCTGGTGGTCGGCCTGCTCCGTCTCTGCCACTTGCCAGCTACGCCTCGGCCAGCGCAGGGGGAGGAACCACGCATGCATGGCACGCCCAGGCAGGGAAAGTCCTCAACTTACGACCGGTTGGGTAGTCCTCGACTTACAACTGGTTTAGTCCTCGACTTACGACCGGTTTAGTCTTCGACTTACGACCGGTTGGGGTCGCGGCATTAAAAAGGTTGAGAACCACTGGGATAATGAAAGGTCTTCAAGAAAACAACCAAGCTCAGATAGCAACAAGGACGCCTGGACTACAAATATTCTCTTTTATTAGTATAAAGTCCAGATGTAATCAAAGTATTTATGTAATTATTGTATACTTCAGATATTATCAGTAGAGGAGTTTGATACTTGACATTTTTGCCTTTAACCTTTGGTACTCTTATTATTTTTACTTCTTTGAAAAAGGGCATCTGTACAAAAACATATTCCCTACTGCAGTGATGGCGAACCTTTTAGAAACCAAGTGCCGAAATTGCAACCCAAAACCCACTTATGTATTGTCGGGTGCTGGGTGGGTGTGGCCAATTGGGTGGGCGTGGCTGCGGTGGTAACGGTAGACTGGGTGGGACTAAATAGTTCAATCAATCAATTCCAACTTTGTGAGATCTTAATTTT
>NW_015433769.1:0-1086 GCF_001527695.2 Protobothrops mucrosquamatus | reverse complement strand
TAAAGGTAAATTAAAAGTAATCTGTTCACTGACAAAGTTTCAACTTTAATTTGTTTCAAGTCAATATCCATATTAAACTCCAAATGTAAATTTTTCCACCTTGTTTGACAACTTCTTAAAAATAATTCAATCTTTTACAAGCAACCAAATTTTGTTTTATTGGGCCAATTTCATTCCACATAGAAAGCTGACATTTCCATTCATTAAACTAAATGGGTATGCCAGTGGTAAATGTCCCAAAAGATTAATAAAATGCCTTCTTGTAATTTAAAGCCACACAGTGCATGGTAACATTAATAGTATTAACTTACCTTGAACAAAATTGTAGTCTTTTAGATACACTAAAAATTGGGGGGGGGGGTTTAACTACAAAGGTAAACCTTGTAGGTAGACAAGGCGGGTTGTATGACGTGTGTGAGTTCCGGCACTTTTTTACATACAAAAAAGGAACTGCTTCAGATTATATATAGTGTTTCTATCTGTAGGGTACTCTCATGGGGTTCTTGCACTTACTTTTTCAAGAACATATGTTTCCACTCTTTAATTGAACAATCACCTGTCAAGGAATATGCAGAATCCTCAGCTCAATCCTGGGGAAATCTCCTGAGAGAACTTTTTCCATGGGGCTTTTTCAGATCCGGAAGCTAAGATAGACAGGGTTATGAAGTGCTAGTGAGATGTGCAATGGAGGGGGAAAAACCCATACTTCTCCTTCTTGTGTGTCAATAAACTCAAACACCATTAAAGGAAATTGAAAAGCACCAGGAGAATGAAGCTGAAAAACAAAAGAGTCATTCATTGGGAAGACAATACTGAGAAAACAAGAGGACAGATTTTGACCCAATATTAATTAAGATCCAATTTTTAGTGGGAAGCAAAATAACCCTGTAAGACCTGCAAGGTATTCAGTTTTGTTTCCTGAGGAAATGATAGAGTTAATCTTCCAAACTATAAAAAACAACAACAAATTATATAGAGGTTTCTAAGTTAGTGAATTTATATTTTGTAAAAACTCTGAGGGATTTTCAACTGCTTCATACGCGTCGGACTAACGTCTGTGTCTCACCTTAGTCTCAAACTGGGGTG
>NW_015433768.1:0-1086 GCF_001527695.2 Protobothrops mucrosquamatus | reverse complement strand
AAAAAAAAAAAAAAAAAAAAAAAAAAAAAAAAAGAGAGCCACCACACACCCACAGCCGCAAACGGAACTTGGAAAAGTCTTACACACCGTTTTTCACACTCACCAACACAAACGCACAACGCCGGGGCTCCTGGGGTTGGGGTATATATATATATATTTGGGGGGGGGGGTTGAGTTCAAAACGGAAAGCGAAGAAGAGAGACGCGAAGTCCGAATTTAAAATAAAATAAATCAAAATAATCTGTAATTTGGGTGGGCGTCGAGCTTCCTTAGCCAAGAAAGGGGAAAAAAAAATAGCCCGAGCTGGATCGAGGATGCGGCTGAACGGAGAAGTCCGGAGATCCCCACCGACGAAGCGCCTGCTCGCCTCGGCGCAGCCCGCGGCTTCGGCTGGGCTATACTCTTCCTTCCCTGGCGTTGGAGAGGGAGCGGACAGGAGCCCCCCCAAAAGCCTTCCTCCGTTGCCTGAAAGCCTCTTTTTCTTCCTCCCGGAATATCCTCCTCCTCCACCTCTTCCTCCTCCTCCTCCTCCTCTTCCTCGCTCGTCTCCTTTAGCTAGCTGGGGCTGCTCGCTGGATTTGCGCTCTCGGTTCCCCCGGCAGCCGAACGCGGCGCTTCGCGGTACCCAGAGGCTGCGGCGCGGATTACATCAGGCTTTTTATAAGCTTCCTTCCAGCTCTCTCGCCCGGGAGAGAGAGAGAGAGGAAGAGAGGGATGGAGAGGAAGAAGAGAAGGAGGAGGAGGAGAAGGAGGGCAGGCAGGCAGGCAGGCGAGGAGGGGGTGGGAAAAGAGCCAGTGACGGATCGCTGCGCGCTCTCGGGCGCACGGCTCGCTTTGCCAAGCCGGCAGAAGCCTCTCCGAGGAGGCGAGGCGGCAAGCCCGGTGTAAGAGCGCTGTCATCCTTCCTTCTCTCTCTCTCACCCACCCACCCACCCCCGCCAAAGCTCGCCGCTAAGCGAGACAATAGCCGACCGGCCCCGGGGCGACCCACCCCATGAAAACTTTGGCGAGGCTTGGAGAGATGGCTGCAAGGCACCCGGGCGGGCTGGCAGGGCGCGCTGTCCTGATGGGGAATAGGGGGGGGGG
>NW_015433767.1:0-1086 GCF_001527695.2 Protobothrops mucrosquamatus | reverse complement strand
TTACTTTTCTTATCCTATCACTTATTGGTGAAGCTACTATGAAACTTTTCTTATCCTAAATATATAAGCATTTCTCAATCTCTAAAACAATGTGGTCTATTTCAGAATAAATGTTAAAGGCAGATTTTGTTTGCCTGATTCTTTAACAACTGCAGTATTAATGTCTTTTCAAAACTGCCTGCAAGCAACCCCCCCCTTCCCTCAGGTACTTCTCTCTTTCTTGTCCTTTGTTCTCCATACCTTTTGTCTGCCTCTCCTGGGAGAGGCCACCCAGAAAGGTGGGGAGACCTTGTTCTTATATCTTTCAGCCTGCAATCCTCCCCCAAACCTTTGGAAGCAGAACACACAGACCCAGATGCTGCCTCCATCCATTTGAGCCATGGAATTGGGTTTTGAATCAAGCCATCCACTAAAAAGCCACCATGCAACCTGAATGGAATATCTTCCCAAGTCCTACCATTCCCCAGATGCCTGTGAGAGCTGCAGAAGGAAGGAGTCCTGGAGCCACTGGTGCCATGTGAAGCCCCAGAAGAGAAAATTAGACTGTGGGGGGAGGGTGGAAAGTCATTGTAAAACTTTTCTTTCTTGCCACATTTGTATTGTAACAAGCCAGTTGAATGTATTAATGGAGAGATGGCATTTGGGAATAGTTGGCACAGCAAGTACTGAACACTTTGGACTTCTATCTGGTGGAAGGGAAAATTTATCCAGAATGTTTGTATTGCCTGTTTTGTAAAAGTAGCTGCACATACACACACAAACACCATTCATAATCACATTTGAGTCTCTTCCACCTACCTTCAGTAAAGCTCCCCAGGGTGATTTTTGATCTATTGCACCGAAGCTTTGTAGCTTCCAGCAAAATTCCAAGGGGGAGGGAACCAGCCCCCCCTCAGGTGATTTGCAATTCTTATGCACTGACTAAGGAAGCAACAGGAAAGATCCCCAAATCTCAGCCCTGAATATCTTGCACTGGTGAGCCCAGATTGGGAGTCCTAGAGCTCACTATGTGCAATTTAAGAAAAATTTAATAGCCTGGCATACTGGCTAACTTTAATTGGATATTACAAACCTGGATGCACTGAA
>NW_015433766.1:0-1086 GCF_001527695.2 Protobothrops mucrosquamatus | reverse complement strand
TCCATAGTAGGTAGTACATCCTTCTTCCAATTTTGAGCAACCAATAATCTTGCTGCTGTTATACAATACAACATCAGATCCATTTCTTTAAAATCCAAATTTTCCATAATACCCAATAAAAATAATTGCGGTGTAAATTTTATCTTTTTCTTAAAAATCTGTTGGATGTTCCACCAGATCTTAATCCAAAAAGCCTTCATCTCCCTACATGTCCACCAAATATGATAGTAAGTTGCATCTAAATTACCACATCTCCAACATTTAGGCTGCAAATTAGGATACATGCAAGATAATTTTTGGGGATCTAAATGCCACCTATAAAACATTTTATAAAATTTTTCCCTTAAATTCTGTGCTTGAGTGAACTTCACATTTCTTACCCAAATTACTTCCCATGTGTCCAGCATAATTGGTTCTTGAATATTTTGAGCCCATTTAATCATACAATCTTTAACTAATTCTGTTTCAGAATCCAATTCTATTAAAACGCTATAGATTCTCCTGATATGAGCTCTACTTTGATCTTTAATCTGCTTTATCAAGTTCACATCCTCCAAAGTTAAACCAAGCTTTTGATCTATACGCCACCTAGCAACCAATTGACAATATGAGAACCAGGAATGGAGAATATTATCTCGTTTCAAATCTTCCAATAATTTAAATTGCCAGTCCTGTCCCCTTGAAGTAAGTAAATCCTTGTAAGCAATCCCCTCCAGTTTAACTCCCCTTGTAATTCCTTGTATTGCATGTCCTGGAATTGCCCAAATTGGAATTTTAGAATTTAATTTATAATAATGCTTCTTCCAAACTCACAAAAGTGCAGTTCTTAAAATATGAGTTTTAAAAACTTGATCAACTTTCTTGTCAAAAAATAAGTAAGGATGCCATCTGTTAGATCGCGCAGGCAGTAAGACACGAGTCGAGTGACAGTCAGCTCTCGGTTTATTGGCAAGGCATCAAGTAAATCCGGACTGGTTCTCTGGGCCAGGGGAGCCCTCTTTTATGGGATTCCCCTGGCTTGTAATCACACAATTCCATTGGCTGGCAAGACCCTGTTGCTAGTTAGCCAACCAGCAACGGGCATGA
>NW_015433765.1:0-1086 GCF_001527695.2 Protobothrops mucrosquamatus | reverse complement strand
CACAATGTTGAATTGGGCAGCCTTATAAAACCAGTAATAAGTAAATAAATAAACAAACACTGAGAGAAGAGAATATTTATAGCTCAGAGTTGAACTACGGGGTCTTTGGTGCTCTCTGAGCAGATGTTTCATTACCCAGCAGTATCAGTGCTACCTGCTCTTGGTACAGGTAGATGTACGGATGACATTACCTAGTTTGATAATGAAATGTCTGCAAGAAAACCACCAAGCTCAGAGAGCACCAAGGACCCCACAAATAAATAAATGCATCCTTCATTTTAGAAGTTCTCAAAGCTTTTTGTCTATGGGAATTTCAGTCATCCAGCTCATGGCTCTTTCAAAGGTGCTTTTTCAAAAGGCAACTGGACTGCCTTTATTTTTCCTTGAAGATGTTTTGCTTCTGACCCAATAAGCTTCTTTCAGTTCTTGTAGTGGTCCAGGTGTGAGGTTATGAGGACACGAGAAACCGTGAGCAAGGCTTCCTCATCCAGGATTGGGTGCAGCTGCCACCCAACCTAAAATTGTGGCAAAGTCATCCTGGCCACAGCTGCCAACTGCTCTTTGAGCATGAACTGTGAGTCCAGGAGGATCTCCAGATTGAGCACCAGATCTGTCTGAGGCAATACCACCACCCATGGTCCAGAGAGAGTCCAAAATGTGAAGACACTCAGTCTTTCCTGGGTTGAGCTGAAGCCTGTGGAGCCCCCAACCAGGCCCCTATGGCTTCCAGACTCTGGGACAAGACATCACTCAAGTGGTCTGGGGTGGAGATAATAATAATAATAATAATAATAATAATAATAATAATAATAATAATAATAATAATAATAATAATAATAGTAGTAGTAGTAGTAGTAGTAGTAGTAGTAGTAGTAGTAGTAGTAGTAGTAGTCAGGGCTTTTTTTCAGCCGGAACGCGGCGGAACCGCGTTCCGGCACCTTTTTCCGGGCCGGCCGCACCGGAAATAGCCCCTCCCACACCGGAAATAGCCCCTCCCAAATTTTACTTGCATTCCTGTTCTCTAAAGGGGCGGTCCTAGGGTTTGATGAGGGCGTGGCCAGGTTTGAGTTCCGCCACCTTTTCTCC
>NW_015433764.1:0-1086 GCF_001527695.2 Protobothrops mucrosquamatus | reverse complement strand
AAGCTGATTCATTGTGTTGTCCATTCATTTATAAGTTTTGGGGAGGCATTCAAGTTATAAATGTACAATTTTACAATCAATGGAAAATGTGATCATTTCACCCTTGAAGTTTCCTCGGACTCAGATCATAAATTCAGGGATTATGAGAGGAATGAGCATTGCAACAAACCTTTGCCCCAATCAGAGATACAGAAAGCTATTACTGCACACATATAATGGGACTTGGGATGCTGAGTTGCCTATTACATAATGTTACTTTTCAGCCATTTTGAATTATGGAAGAGTATCTTTTTCCTACGTTAAATATTGGTACTGATAAGTAAGGAGTAAAATATGACGAAAGTCATGCAATAGTCTCTACTGAATATTGGATTGCAGCAGCAATGATTTAAAAATGATCCATTAATTTTCATTCTTACCAGACCATGTATAGATGAGGTAGATGTGACAATATTCCAATCCTTTGCATGGTACAGAGGTAGGAAACCTTGGCTCTTTTATGACTTGTGGACTTCAACTCCCAGAATTCCTGAGCCAGCATGGCTCAGCTTGGAAACTCTCCCTTTCCCCTTAGCATGGCTGGCTCAGGAATTCTGGGAGTTGAAGTCCACGAGTCATAAAAGAGCCAAGATTGCCTACCCCTGGCATGGCGAGTTACTGAATTTTGCTGCTACTACTGAATTTTTCACTATTCATGATAAAAGAATTTGGGGCCAGAAAGATAAATTTGGTATCTTTTCATCTAGATTTGATAAACAATTTACTTCTTCTTTTTACCAATAAACTTGGCAAAACAGGTGACAGTGAATCGACCCTTTAGAAATGTATGCTCTGCATTCAACATACAATTACAGAATTAGAAAAGTCTTTATAGGCCAATAGTGTGAGACAAGTGTTAGATCGCGCAGGCAGTAAGACACGAGTCGAGTGACAGTCAGCTCTTGGTTTATTGGCAAGGCATAAAGTAAATCCGGACTGGCTCTCTGGGCCAGGGGAGCCCTCTTTTATGGGATTCCCCTGGCTTGTAATCACACAATTCCATTGGCTGGCAAGACCCTGTTGCTAGTTAGCCAACCAGCAACGGGC
>NW_015433763.1:0-1086 GCF_001527695.2 Protobothrops mucrosquamatus | reverse complement strand
CATCAAAAGATCAAAAGTATTTGATTAACTCTAAATTGGGTCTACATTTTATTGCCCCTGCACCAAAGAAAAAAGCAGGTATAGTTTTTTATGTTAAGAAAGAATTATTGCCAAAGTTAATAGACTCTGATACAGAAGGAAGATTTGTGTTTATTGAACTTTTATTGAATGGGAAAAAATGTCTTATTGTTGGCATATAGGCACCTAACCAATATCAGCAGCAGAAACAATTTTATAGTCTTCTACATCAAAAGATAACTCAATTGGATTATAAATCTGTTATTATGATGGGAGATTGGAATGGTGTAATAGACCCTAATAAAGATAAAAAGACTTCTTCTAAAGCTTCAAACCAAACTAAATTGCCTAAAAGTTTTTTTTGCACTGCAAGAGGATTTGGAGTTAAAAGATATATGGCGAGATTGGAATATAGGAGAAAGTGATTTTACTTTTTTTTCAGACAGACATCAATCTCATTCTAGAATTGATTTTATTTTGATTACTAGTGACTTGATCCCTAAGGTTAAAAAAGTGAAGATTTTTCCTAGGATTTTATCAGATCATAGTCTGTATGGATGGAATTTTTAATTGATGGTGGAAGTAAAAGGACTTGGAGATTAAATGAGAACTTGTTAAAATATGAAACTAATGTACAGAAACTTAAAGATCACTTAAAAGACTTTTTTATGTTGAATATGAATAAAGGCACTTCTATATCAATGGTATGGGATGCAAGCAAAGCATTTATGAGAGGTGCTTTAATTTCAATGAATACTGCCCATAGGCGAAAGCAGTTACAAAGGCATAGGGATCTGGAACAAGAGATAAAAATAAAAGAGAGAGCTTTCTCCTTAAATCCAATGTGTAATAACTTAAAGGTATCTATCGCAATGCTGAAAGAACAATTTAACATGTTATTGGCCGATCAAATGGCAGTTAACCTGAGATATATGAAACATAATACATTCTGTAACGCAGACAAACCTGGAAGGTGGTTAGCTTATCAATTACAAAAGAAACAAAAGCAAAGAATTATTGAGAAAATAAATTACAAAGATAAAGAGGTTTTCCAGCAAGATTTGATTA
>NW_015433762.1:0-1086 GCF_001527695.2 Protobothrops mucrosquamatus | reverse complement strand
CTAACTGTCAGGAAGTTTCTCCTCAGTTCTAGGTTGCTTCTCTCCTTGGTTAGTTTCCATCCGTTGCTTCTTGTCCTGCCTTCAGGCGCTTTGGCTGGATCAATGTTTTGAGGCAGGGACATTATGCTCCTATCCATGTTCTCTCTAAAGCAGCCCTTCAAACATTTGTCAAGCGGTACAAATGGTGTCCCCCCCCCCCCTTCTGCATGATAACTTGGATTTGCACATTCGGCAAACACAGTCTGGAGGAGAATGCTCATCAACCAGGCAAAATGCACTTAGAAATCCCCTTCAGAGTTCCTTCTGTAGAAATGTCCCACAAACTTTATATCGTATCGTGATGGAATGCCTCCTCAGATTCCCTGGATCGCAATCAGTGGAACGACCTGCTTCCAGAAGCGGTGGGTGCTCCAACACTGGAAGTTTTTAAGAAGAGACTGGACAGCCATTTGTCCGAAATGGTATAGGGTTTCCTGCCTGAGCAGGAGGTTGGACTCGATGACCTCCAAGGTCCCTTCCAACTTTTATTATTATTATTATTATTATTATTATTATTATTATTATTATTATTATTATTATTATTATTATTATCATTATCATTATCATTATCATTATCATCATCATCATCATCATCAACAACAACAACTTCTTCTTCCCTGAAAAGAAAAAAAAAGAAGATATTCACAATCAAACAAGGAGGCTTGCAAAAGTGAATGGCATCCAATTCTTCATTCTTCCTCCGTCCTCTCTGGGCTTTGCCTTCCAATGGATGGGAACGATGGGGAGCAGAGACCTGAATGCCCAGGAGAGCTGCCCACACGGTTTGACTTCCTGGAAAGGTGTGTTTCTAGTTGGGGTGGGGGGGATTGAGTGACCTCTTTCTCTCGCCCTTAAAAAGTGCAAATTCTCTGGGCTTCGGTTGGCCAGCAGCCCTGGTCAGGAGCGACCTCAGCTTAGGAAAGGGGCGATCAGGGGGCTTGAGCGGTGCAGAGATGTTCCTCGCCGTACGGATGAGTCACTGTGCAAAACCAACGGAATAAGAAGAGGTCCTCGACTTTGCCAAAAAAAAAAAACAAAAAAAAAAAA
>NW_015433761.1:0-1086 GCF_001527695.2 Protobothrops mucrosquamatus | reverse complement strand
TTTGGCTTGCTCCGAAGAAAAAAGCATTTTAAAAAAATCTCTAGTTTAAAGATGTCAACGATTTTGGAAAGCGTCGACCTATTGTGTGGCATCCTGCTTGACTGAAAGCCTTTTGTGCAATGCTGAAGTTAAGCAAAGTGAGAGAATGTGATCAGGAAACACGGTTTGATCTTTGGCGTGTGTAAATCTCCATCCTGACCGCTGCCAAATGTTTGGATCACCAGAATTTCCTGTAAAAAAAAATATGTTGTGGCTTCCAGTAACACACAAGGGGGACCTTTTGTTTTCCACTTAATGAGGCCCACAATTGTTCTCCAGATACGGACATCTCTGCTATCATGCCTCCTAGACTAATTTTAGGATGTTCTTAGCTCAAAAGTTTTTATTTCTCCCAAACGGTCTCCAAACGGTCTCCGGTCTTGCCAAGTTCCCTACATTTTTATAGCCTAAAATAAAAATCCTTCATCTGAGCCACGTGTTCTTTTTTTTTTTTTAAAGAGTTCTTTGTGACCTGGTCACAAATATCCTGGCCAAGCTACTGTAGGGTGTCTGATAATTGGGTATGTCTAGTTTAATGAAGAGAAGGATGAGGGGGGACATGATAGCAGTATTCCAATCTCTCAGGGGCTGCCCCAAAGAAGAGGGAGTCAAGCTATTTTCCAAGGCGCCTGAAGGCAGGAGAAGAAGCAACGGATGGAAACTAATCAAGGAGAGAAGCAACCTAGAACTAAGGAGAAACTTCCTGACAGTTAGAACAATTAACCAGTGGAACAACCTGCTTCCAGAAGCGGTGAATGCTTCAACACTGGAAGTTTTTAAGAAGAGACTGGACAGCCATTTCTCTGAAATGGTATACGGCTTCCTGCCTGAGCAGGGGGTTGGACTAGATGACCTCCAAGGTCCCTTCCAACTTTATTATTATTATTATTATTATTATTATTATTATTATTATTATTATTATTATTATTATTATTATTATTATTATTATTATTATTATTATTATTGATCATCGCACAGTCAGCCAGATGTTCAGACTGGATTTGGCATTTTGTCTACCTATCGAGTCCTTACCCAGGACCTGGGATA
>NW_015433760.1:0-1086 GCF_001527695.2 Protobothrops mucrosquamatus | reverse complement strand
GGGCCAGGAATTACGGGCCTGGCCACCTTTGGGTACCGGCTGTGGTCTGCAAAGTCTCGGGGCCTCTGTCTTACGAGGTGTCCCTGACAGACGGCCGCGTACTTCGCCGCCACATCGATCAATTACGTGTGAGGCGGGACTCGCCTATGGTTCCTTCTCAGTCTCCTCTAGGGGGGGAGGAGGAATGGGAAATGCATTCGGGAATTCAGAATCAACAGCCTATGTTGGCTGTGGGAAGGGAAACGGGTACACAACACCCAACTTCCACAGGTGCTTCAGGCAGCAGTTCTTGGGAAAGGGAGTACATAGACACCCCCACACACACTCCAGCCTGGGAGTCCCACCGGTGGCAGACTAATTATCCATCCCTAACAAGCAATACTCCAGACACGGAGAATACCTGGGAGCATACTCACAACTCACAACATGCAAGAGAGCAGGCAATACAAAAGGGAAACACACCCCTTACTGAAAGGGCTCAAAGAAGGATGTCCTCACGCATCAGGGCTAACAGGGAGGTATCCCTAGTCCCTAGCACTACAGAAACGAGCCAGGAATTCCGCACTCCTTCAGGAAACACGGAAATGAATTCACAGGGGTTAGACAACTCCATCGAGGGTAGATCAACCAGGTTTAGCGACCAACAGGGCTATGACTGCTCAAATACGGGGGACGGGCTGGAAAGTCAAGCTGAAGTCACTGGACATTCACAGGGCACTTCACCAAGCGCAAGTAGCAACGGGGATAACAATACAAACTCTCCAGGTCTGAGAAGGTCGATCAGGGTAAGAGGCCCTCCCAAATACCTAGCTGACTATTTAAGGTGAACAGGTACATAGAAATAGCTGACTAAGGGTTCTGGCTGGTTGTCTTAATGAAACAAGGTCGGGGGGGGGTCACTGGATCTAGTTCAAAGGAACAGTCCCACACCTTATACATTGTGTAACGTTAATTCTTCATTAATTAATTATATTACCATCTATAGGATGGCGTCTATGTGGGCGCAATCTTATTTCATCCAGGGGGAAGGGGTGTTGTTTCCTGAGCCTGCAAGAGGCAGGCTCGGGACGTTGCAAGAGTCCTGGG
>NW_015433759.1:0-1086 GCF_001527695.2 Protobothrops mucrosquamatus | reverse complement strand
AAACTCAATTAACAATTGTCTCACTTAGCAACAGAAACTTTGGGCTCAATTATGGTCTAAGTCAAGGACTACCTGTACTAACTAGCTAGTATTTTTCAAATTTGCGCAACTTTAAGATGCATGGACTATAATTCCCAGAATTCCTGAAGTCAGCACCGGCTGGGGAATTCTAGAACTTGAAGCCCACGCATCGTAAAAACTTTTCCCAAGTTTGAAAAGGAGTGGACTAGCCTGCCACAAGACACTGTTTTAATGTTTTTATTTCTGGCTTAGACGAAGAATTGAAAAGATGATCTCAAACAGCCTGATAACCCTCACAAGCTAGAAGGGGGCGACACTTTAAAAGAGAAATAAAGGATCAAAAAAAAATATCTAGGCAGCCCTGATCAATGGGCCGAAGCAAACAGGATGAAAATTAACTCTATTGTACAATTTTACATCTGGATAAGAAAAAAATGTGAGGCAGAAGTGAAAAATGAGGAAGACTAGGCTTGGCAGTAGTACATAGGAGAGGGAACGGGGTATCAATGTTTTCTAAAAATTGGAGCATGAGCCAAGATCGTGATGTAGCTGCCAAAAAGGTAAATGCAATCTTGGAAAATATGAACAACAGCACAAGGTCCGGAAAATGGGAAGTAACTGTTCCACTTTGCTCTTGTGAGGCGTTACTTACAAACAGTATCCATTTCTGGGCACTGCAATTGAAAAGAACATCAAGAAACTGGAATTAAAACTACGAAGATTAGGAATGGTTAAAAGATCTACTCTATCAGTCCATAGTGCTCTCCATTATGTGTCTCCATTGAAGGGAGCATCTAGAGGCTGCTGGAGTGGATAGCTATAATAAATTCAATGAAACTACATTGTCTTTATTATCATTATTATTATTATTATTATTATTATTATTAATTTAATTTATATACCGCCCTTCTCCCGCAGGACTCAGGGCGGTGCACAGCGTATTAAAAACAGTACAAATACAAAGCATAAAAAATACAAACCCCTGTAAAACCAGATTAAAAACCGAATATTAGAAGCTGTGTCTCTATTTAAAATTATTTTTAAAATCACCCTAAATAAAATCCT
>NW_015433758.1:0-1086 GCF_001527695.2 Protobothrops mucrosquamatus | reverse complement strand
TTTCTTTTAGGTATTGTGCAAGATTTAGATGCAAAAGAAATAAATTTGATGCTTTATTGTTTATCTGCTGCCCGTTTGCTGATAGCCCAAAATTGGAAGAGCCCAATTCTGCCTACAATGGAAGACTGGAGATTGAAAGTTTCGAATTTTGCTGAAATGGCAAAGATTTCGGCTTATTTGAAGAACTATTCGAATGAACTATTCGAATGAACAATTTTTATCAATATGGAGAAGATGGATTGTTTATATTCAAAAGAAGCATAGAGTGGTAGAATACAATTTAGGTTTTTAGATTTTCTTATTTTGTTTACTCTCTCTATCTTTTCATGTAGATTAAGATATTTTGTGAAGTTAGAGATATTAGTATTTGTTTATTTATATATGAATATTATCCTGGGATTAGGTTTGGGAAGTCCGGGGGGGGTGGGGGATTTTATTTTTTTATTGTGTTTATTCATGCTTATGATTGTTTTTTTATGATGAAAATTAATAAAATTTCTTTGGAAAAAAAAAAAAGACTCTGCCCTCACGCCCCATCGTGCATAGTTGATGCTGCGGGGCGCGGGCAGAGGGCGTGGCCATGGCGCTGCTGGGCGATCTGCGGCGGGCCCTGGAGACGATGAGTGGCCCTGTGAGCAGGTGGGATGGGGGCGGAGCGGGGGCGGGACCAGTTTTTGGGCACTCGGTCTCTAAAAGGTTCGCCATCACTGCCCTATAGAGAACAGTGAGTTTGCTTTCCGATTTCAGTGTTCACTTTCTCACTGCTGCAAAAATGGCCATAATATCATGTATGTTACATGGTGATGTACTTAACCACCCTCACAACTTACAAATTGTGATTTCAATTATGATTGTAAGTCAAGAATAACAGCATCCCTCTTGAATACAGAAAAGCTCTGGATCATTCCTGGATGCTCACAGTTATTACCTATCCCTCGAAGCTTGTCCAGGCTTCCTGATTTGGAAGAGGCAACCATTTTGGCTTCCATGCCCAGACTGCTTTTCCTGTCAATTTAGGAAGTCCAAGCAGATGAAGGAATACCTTTCTTGCAAGACCCACTTGCAAGACCCACCGGGACCAAAGGT
>NW_015433757.1:0-1086 GCF_001527695.2 Protobothrops mucrosquamatus | reverse complement strand
CAGGGTGATTGGTTGTGCCCAATGTTCTGTGCTAGTTCTTTTAAATTTTTGATATCTCGTTCAATTAGTCCAGATTGGTCGGATAGGTTAAAACAGCAGAGCCCACGGAATTCTTCACAGCCATGATTGTGCCTTAACAATAAATAGTCAATGGCTGCTCTATTCTCGAGGGTTGCTTCTCTGACTTGCCTTAGCTCCTGGTTTAAGACATCTAGGGCATGGGAGGTGGTGTTTAGACTTTTAGCTAGGGTACATGCCAGGCTGTTTATGCTTCTTGAGTTCCGTGCTGCAAGCCCTGGCACTCCCACTAGAGACACAGCCAATGCAATATATTCAGCTTTTGTGAGGAGGGAGGTCTTTGAGTCACAGTCAGGAGGTAACGTTTGGAAGCTTCTCCTTTGTCGCCTTTGCAGGGAGGGCATCAGCATGGTTAATCGCCCTAAGGTGCAAGGACCTCCTGTGGAGTTGGCTGGCAAGTAAGAATAAGCTTTTAGGCCACACAGCAGAAACCATCCGGTCGGAAGTTTCATATATCCATATGAAAAGGTGATGGCTGTGGTGCTGTTGCAGGCCAGTTCGGTATTGGTGAGGTTGTAGCAGCTGGAGATCTTGGGCGTGTGGCATCCAGTCAGTGTGAAGCAGGTAGCTGCTTGAGTTACAGCTGCTACTTGCAATGTATACATGCTATTATCTTTTATGTATGTACTGGTCCCCCAACGGAAAATATTATAGTATGAGGCTATCAGTGGGTGCTCCCTGAACCTAGTGTTGTTAGTGATGGTTTTTGGTGCTACTGCTATTCCCATCAGGCATGTGGTTAAGATGTCTTTTACCGATCTACCCCCTGCCAGGCAAAAATCTGTGGTGTTTAGCACTTCCTTTGCTAGATACTCCCATACGTTCCCCTTTTCCGGAAATAATTTTGGTTCCATGAACCCAGAAGTACATTTCAAATACAAAAATACAATACAAGTAGTATATAGGATTTTAACAAAGATGAACTTAATTCCCTCCCCCATTTGTTTCAGTTTCAAAAAGTGTCTTTAGCGTCCACTCTTCGGTTTCTGGGTTTTTCTTGAGCCTCAG
>NW_015433756.1:0-1086 GCF_001527695.2 Protobothrops mucrosquamatus | reverse complement strand
TTTTTCTTGAGACTTTTTCAGGTGGAAAAAGTGGAGACACCCAGCGAAGCTGCGGAAGGATGAAACATGATTCCTAGAAAGCAAGGACACAGGGACTAGAAACTTCTGTCCCTTCCAGCAAGAAAAGAAGTTCGAAAAACAATAGCAGAAGAAACTGAAAAAACCAACTGTTTGGAAGCTTGAGAACAAGGTAGAAGAACAGAAATATATTTTCTGAGGGAAAGATAGTTTGGGGAAATCCAAAAGATAAATTTCAGCACAGTTTCAACTTTACTCAAAGTTAATAGAAAGCAACTGAGATATAACGTAGGTGAGCCTGAGGTAATGCAACTTTGAAAGGACATGCAGACATGCGTAGAATCTAATTTCTAAATTAACCGCTCAAGGGGAAAAAAAAACAACCTTAGGCATTACTGTGTACTGCTCAGTGGAAACTTCTGCTCAACACACAGCAGTGGTCAGAAAGAAAGAAAAAAGTAGGAAAACAAATTAAAAACAAAACATTAGGTCCACATTAGAAACCAGACTGGGAAGACAAGGGTATATTATAACACTGCTAAATAGCTGCGTTGTAAGCTTTTAGGTTAAAGACATACCTTCAATTCTGAAAAGAAAGAAAAAAAGAGAGAGAGAGAGAGAAAGAAAAAGAAAAGAGGAAAAGAGAGAAAGAAAGAAAGAAAGAAAGAAAGAAAGAAAGAAAGAAAGAAAGAAAGAAAGAAAGAAAGAAAGAAAGAAAGAAAGAAAGAAAGAAAAAGGAAGGAAGGAAGGAAATCTGTATATACTAATGTAAATCTACTGGGTTTTGCTGTTATTTAAAACAAATATTCAGTAAATTTTGTTCCACACTATACAACACAGAAGGGTGCTCTGACTGAATCTTAGAAACAAACTTTATGACATTACAAGCAATTTAACAGCATCCAGAGAAAATATACGTCATGCATATAAAAAAGGTGGAGTCTTTGGTCATGACCTCCATCTTGATTTTTTTTCACCATATCTTGAGCACATCCTTGGGGCTTATAAATCTCTCTCTCTCTCTCTCTCTCTCTCTCTCTCTCTCTCTCTCTCTCTCTCTCTCTCTCT
>NW_015433755.1:0-1086 GCF_001527695.2 Protobothrops mucrosquamatus | reverse complement strand
CGGAAACACAGCTGGTAATATTTGGTTTTAATTCGGCTTTTATCGGGGTTTATTTTTTGTATTTTTGTATTTTTGTATTTTGTATTTTTTGTATTTTGTGTATATTATTTGTTTTTAATATGCTGTGAACCGCCCTGAGTCCTATGGGAGAAGGGCGGTATACAAATTAAATTATCTATCTATCTATCTATCTATCTAAAAGGTCGCCGTCACTGTTCTAGACTACAGTATTCTGTAGGGACGCAATGGCTCAGCGGTTAAAGACACTGAGCTTGGGGTTGGAAAGCTGGCAGCCTAGGTTCAAGAGCCGAGTGACACATGATGGGTTGAGCTCCTGTTTCTGCTCCAGCTCCTACCCACCTAGCCGTTTGAAAGCATGCAAATGCGAGTAGATTAATAGGTACCACTTCATTGGGAAGATAACAGTGTTCCGTGCGCCTTGGCATATAGTCATGCTGGCCACAGAAAATGTCTTTGGACAATGCTGGCTCCCTTGGCTAAGAAATGGAGGTGACCATTGCCCCCTAGAGTTGAATATGACTGGACAGGGGAAACTGTTACCTTTCTAGTTCCCGGATTGGTGGTCTAAATGACATCAGTACAAGGCGATGGGTATTTCTTCTGAGGAACTACTCTTGTTTGCTCCTACAGGTTATCCTAGCATCTTAGATAAATTAGTTAGGTAATGTTTCTCAAAATTGTTAAACCTAGGTTGATCCAAAAGATAGCCGCAATTGGCTAACAAAGTTGGGATGCTATGGCTTTCAGTGTGTCTTTCAGACTGTAGGCCAGACATCTCAAACACAAGGCCCGGGGGACGGATGCGGCCCACGAAGTGGTTTCATGTGGCCCGCAAAGCCATCCTGGAAACAGTGAGGGAACGGCCCCCGCTGCCTTGGCCCTGGCCCAGGCCGGCTGGGAGCCAATGTACAATTTTGTGGTGGCCATCTATGCTGAAATGCATTCAGTCTTAGCTCCACAAGGCAGTCTGGAAACAGCAAGGAACCAGCCCCTGCCGTTTCAGTGCCGCCCCCTGGGTGCATGCTGGGGAGGTGTCACCCTTTGTGAGGAATGAAGAAATGGACC
>NW_015433754.1:0-1086 GCF_001527695.2 Protobothrops mucrosquamatus | reverse complement strand
CCCCCCCCCTTGATTATGCTAATGTACGAATAAAAGGGAGGCACGGAGAGGCTTGAGGGTCTTTGCCTGCCATCTCACCTGAAGAAGCATGTTGCCCGTGTGTTTCCTGATCTAAAGCGAGGCCCGTTGGTTTAGGCCAACGTACATCACCACCGTCCTGCAGGGAGCGGGACCCCGGGATTTTGCGATCCCACAAAACAGCCCCCATTCCCTCAATAAGTGACCATTTTCATGCATTTTGGTTTCCTACAGGGTTGGCTGAAATAAGGCCTTCTTTGGTGGTCCACTTCAGCATCTCAAAGCTAGCAGAATGGGCTGCTTGCTTTGAGATCAGACCACTCCAGTAACAAGCCTGGAGATGATTTTAGCTCACTTCCAGGAAGATCAAAGCAGAACATTTCATGCATATGATGATTTAGCTTGAAACCATATATTGCACATTCTGATTATTTAACTGCTGCTGTATTTATAAAGGCATCAGCAGAAAACCCCCCCTCCTCCTTCTCTTCCTCACCTAGGTAAGTCCCTGCAGCTTTTTTAGCAAGGTTTTTTTGGAAGTCGTTTTCCAAGGGTCTCCTTCTTAGGACTGAGAGAGAGTGACCACTCCAATGCTCCTCAGATGACTTTGTGCCTATGGTAGGACTGGAACTCACAGTCTCCTACTTTCTAGCTGGTGCCTTACCTGTATACCATTATCTCCATTATCTTTTAGAAGTTTTTCTTTTTTTTCTTTTCTAACTTCTTTTTGACAAATTACAATGATTTATTTGGAATGCAATTTCCCCTAACCCTTTGTCATTGCTAATTATTCTTGATTATTTTTTTAAAAAAATATTCATTCTAAAACTTTATACATGTTGTATGACAAATCTGTCTCTTTCCCAGTTAGTTAGTTAGTTAGTTAGTTAGTTAGTTAGTTAGTTAGTTAGTTAGTTAGTTAGTTAGTTAGTTAGTTAGTTAGTTAGTTAGTTAGTTTAAAAAATAGAGGGAGGCATCAACCATGTCATCACTGCAAGAAATTCTTGGGAGGTGCTATTAAGTTTCACCTAATATCCTAACTCCTTGAAATATCTTCCAGAAACCTGC
>NW_015433753.1:0-1086 GCF_001527695.2 Protobothrops mucrosquamatus | reverse complement strand
ACAAGCTAGTGGCTGGGTGAAAACAGCCAAAGCTTTCTGCCCTTCAGCCACTGAAGTCAGTAGTTGTTATAAACATGGCGGTGACAGTGCTGTGCTGCTGAAAACTGTGGTGAATTTTTTCATGGGTCTCCTTCAGCCTGAGCTTGGAAAAAAAAGACTATGTGAAAGAATTACTCCTTCAGAGCATGAATATTCTTATTTTGTGTCCATAGTTTCATACATTTCTCATCAGTATTGTATTAACTGAGCTTGTGAAACCTCTTGGCTGCTTTTCTCAATAGTTATGAAAGCCTGCTTAGAATTCCTGTTCAATCCAGTTGATTCATCATTTGGATGTATGCTTATATAACTCCTACTTCACAGCTGAGAGATTTGGAGGCAATGTCATTTCTATTATGTTTGGAGTAATACCCAGACTACACCAAAATTTGAGGGAAAAGGGTGAATTCTTATATTTACCTTTCCGGATAAAAGAGATAAAACGTTTTTAGAAGGTGGATGCTGTTTATTCGATTGTTCTATTTCAGATGTGGAAAAAGAGAGACAATGTGTTGAGCACTTATATCAGACCACAAAATGTATTGGATTTGCTCTTGCAAACTTTTGACAAAAACTCTGTCCAGAAACAGTCTATGCTGGCTCCTATTCAAAAATAATTTCAAATAAATTAAAGGCAACCTTGCTTTAACACTCCTGGGAATCCTGAGAGATTTCCTAATTTTTTCCTCTCACGTACTACCATTTCAGTTCCATCAAAACAGATAAGTAAACTCTGTCTTCCACTCCCAAATAAGCTGGAGCTGGCACGGACGGCAATTATTATTATTAATAATAATAATAATAATAATAATAATAATAATAATAATAATAATAATAATAATAATAATAAAGTTGGAAGGGACCTTGGAGGTCATCGAGTCCAACTCCCTGCTCAGGCAGGAAACCCTATACTATTTCAGACAAATGGCTGTCCAGTCTCTTCTTAAAAACTTCCAGTGTTGGAGCATTCACTACTTCTGGAGGCAGGTTGTTCCATTGGTTAATTGTTCTAACTGTCAGGAAGTTTCTCCTTAGTTCTAGGTTGCT
>NW_015433752.1:0-1086 GCF_001527695.2 Protobothrops mucrosquamatus | reverse complement strand
CACATAGGTTGTGGATTTTTTTTTCTTTTGTTAAATCACTGTTGTGTTACAGAAAACATTCTTTTTACACCAGCACATCTGTAACAAGCACTTAGGAGCGGCAGGAAGCAGAATTATTTTTCAGTTAAACATTGTCACAATGCAAACATGGAAAGACAAATCATTGATCTGACTGCCAAGTTAACTTCAGCCTTTCCAGTGCTAATGATTATATTATCTGGGACAGCACACATGCAAGTTAAAGATACCATGACATGTCATCCATATGCTGATGATATTCAATTATATATCTCCACCCTCAATGAATTAAACAATGCTGTTGACTTCCTGTCTCAGACACATTTGTGTCTGGAGGCTGTGTGGGTCTGGATGAGGGACAGCAGGCTTTGGGTTTGGGTTTTAGGACCTTCTGGAACTGGAACTTTACCATCTTTGATGCTGGGTAGAATTGCACTGCCCCAAACAGACCTGGTATACAATCTTGTGGTCCTTCTGTACTCATGACACCTGTTCAAGAAGCACATGACAGACAAGGGTAGAGGGGCCTTTGCACACCTTTGTGTTGAGTGCCAGTTGCACCCTTTCCTGGATCATGAGGCTCTACTCACAGTTAATCATGCCCTGGTTATCTCTAGAATGGACTATTGTAATGCATTCTACATGGGGCTTCCCTTGAAGAGAGTTTGGAAGCTTCAGCTGGTACAAAATGTGATGGCGTGGGCAGTTGTATGTGCCCCTAGAACTGTACAGTACCTCTGTCCTGTGAGCTGTATTTGCTTTCAGGTTCAATCCAAGGTATTAGTTTTAATAATAATAATAATAATAATGATAAAGTTGGAAGGGACCTTGGAGGTCATCTAGTCCAACCCCCTGCTCAGGCAGGAAATCCTATACCATTTTGGACAAATGGCTGTCCAGTTTCTTCTTAAAAACTTCCAGTGTTGGTGCATTCACCGCTTCTGGAGGCAGGTTGTTCCACTGGTTAATTGTTCTAACTGTCAGGAAGTTTCTCCTTAGTTCTAGGTTGCTTCTCTCTTTGGTTAGCTTCCACCCGTTGCTCCTTGTCCTGCCTTCAGGCGCTTTGGA
>NW_015433751.1:0-1086 GCF_001527695.2 Protobothrops mucrosquamatus | reverse complement strand
TCTCATCTCAAAAACAATTCTATAGACAATTACATCAGAAAATTGTGGCTATGGATTATAATTCTTTGATTGTTATGGGGGACTGGAATGGGGTACTTGATACGTTAAAAGATAAAAAAACAACTTCCAAGGATGTGACCCTTTCCAGGCTCCCCAAGTCTTTTTTTGCAATGACGGAAGACTTGGAGTTGGTGGATGTCTGGAGATCACAACATATGAATGAACGTGATTTTACCTTTTTCTCTCACAGACATGAGTCTTTTTCAAGGATTGACTTTGTTTTGACATCGACTGACTTGCTTACTGATTGTAACAAAACTAAAATTTTTCCCAGAACTTTGACTGATCACAGTATGGTGTGGATGGAGATTGGTCAACAAAGAAAAAGGAAATCTTGGAGAATAAATGAAAATTTGTTTAACTATGAGGACAAGGTTAAAGCTTTGAAGGAACGTATGGAAGAGTTTTTTCAACTTAACCTGAATAGAGAAACTCCTATAAATATTGTCTGGGATGCCAGTAAAGCCTATCTGAGGGGTATATTAATTGCTATGAACAATGCGCATAAACGTAAGCAAATACAGATCAGATTAAATTTGGAAAAAGAAATTGGGATTAAAGAAAAATTATTATTGCAACGACCAACAGATACTAACTTAAAAGCTTCTATTAAAATGCTTAAAGATCAATTTAACTTGTTAATTGCAGATCAGGTGGCCACCAACTTGAAGTACATTAAACATAACACATTTGCTAATGCAAACAAACCTGGGAGATGGTTGGCCTACCAATTACGTAAGAGACAAAAGGCTAGACTTATATCTAAAATCTTGGTCAAGGATCGTGAGATTTACCAACAAGAACTGATCAAAAAGGCATTCACTGAGTTTTATTCGCATTTATATTCCTCAGAGACTATAAAAAGTGAAAATATTGATAAATATTTACAATCTTCATCTATATATAAACTTACATTGGATCAACAGAAACTTATGAATGAAGAGATTACTACAGATGAAATTCTAAATGCAATTAAACAATTGAAAGCTGGTAAAGCCCCTGGCACAGATGGTTTGACAGCAATTT
>NW_015433750.1:0-1086 GCF_001527695.2 Protobothrops mucrosquamatus | reverse complement strand
GGAAGTATTGTGTGAGTGTTGAGTGATAATGGTAAAGCTTTGATAATAACTGGGGATAGGGATGGATTAGATTTTTTTTCTTGCAAACAGTAACGCCTGTCCCTAAGTGAGTTTTCTTATTTGCTATTTTATTGGTATAATATTTCAAGTCAAAGATGAACTGTAGATAACCATTTTCCAGTTGGGCATTCATTTTTTTAAAAAAATCATTAGTAGTAATTTTATTAAAAATCACAACTACAGCTATTTAAAAAACCTAATACAAACTAAAAAAAAGAAAAAGAAAAAATGGTGCAGAAAAGAAAAAAGTAGAAAAGAAAAAAAACAATATAGTCAAGAATAAAAGAGATATATAAAGAAATAACTTCCCTCTTCATTGCAACAAGAATATATGATTTTTAGTAACTTATCAACGTCTCTTAAAATACAACAAATGATCTCTTCTTTGCATACCCCATCTCTTAACTATAAGCAAATCTTTAAAAACCTTAACAATTCAATCCTGATCAGCAAAAGTCCATTCAGAGTTACCAGAGCTAACACCATATCCATTTTAACTTTGATCAAATAAACCAACTTTGTATTCCTTTCTTTTACTTTAAACAATCTTGATCTTTAATTCCTCTAATCCTAGAACTTGATTTTTTTTTCTGTCCATTTTCACAAAAAATTTCAAAGCTTTAACAAGCCTCTTTTGTAAACCCAATATAGGAACATTTTCCAGGTCACTCTCTTGGTTTGTAAATCCTTTTAATGATTAAGACATCGGCCTTATTTTCCTATCATACTTAGCTTGTCATTTTAAAATCCACTTTTTAGATCCATCTCAATTTTGTCTAGTAAAACATGTTCGTATGCCATAGCGGAAAGAATATAGATTAAATACAATTTATTTATTTATTTATTTATTAATTGCATTTATATCCCGCCCTTCTCCTTTCGGACTCAGGGCGGCTGACAAATTAGATAAAATACTAACATATATACATATTATGCCTAATTAAAAATTTAATTAAAATGAAATATTTGAATATGTCCAATTAAAAGTAATTAAAACCCCTATAAAATCCCCTAGGCCAGTCCCGC
>NW_015433749.1:0-1086 GCF_001527695.2 Protobothrops mucrosquamatus | reverse complement strand
TTGACTTGTTCTACATTGGTAGCACTTATTTTCCAATTGTGAGAGCAATTAACAGGCCTCTTGGAGAATAAAAGTCCTTTTGGCAAAGAGGCGAATCGTGAATGTGCAGTTTTTCTTCCTTGCAAAAAGTTTCCAGGGTTGTCTCAAAAGTGCTTTTTTTTCCAAAAGGCAACTGAACTTTCCTGGTGTTTTTTTTTTCGTTGAAAACGTTTCACTTCTCATCCAAGAAGCTTCTTCGGTTCCTCAGATGGACATTGGACATTCTTTCTTCATTCATGGACATTCATTCAAGAAGTTTCATGGATGAGAAGTGAAACTTTTTCAAAGGAAAAAAACCCCCAAGAAATTCCAGTTGCCTTTTGGGACAACCATGATCTGGATGACTGAGAATCTCCATCTATCTATCCATCCATCCATCCATCCATCCATCCATCCATCCATCCATCCATCCATCTATCTATCTATCTATCTATCTATCTATCTATCCATCCATCTATCCATCTATCTATCCATCCATCCATCCATCCATCTATCATCTATCATCTATCATCTATCATCTATCATCTATCATCTATCATCTATCATCTATCTATCTATCTATCTATCTATCTATCTATCTATCTATCTATCTATCTATCCATCCATCCATCTATCGATCTATCCATCCATCCATCCATCCATCCATCTATCCATTATCCATTATCCATTATCCATCTATCCATCTATCCATTATCCATTATCCATTATCCATGTATCCATCCATCCATCCATCCATCCATCCATCCATCCATCCATCCATCCATCCATCCATCCATCTATCTATCTATCTATCTATCTATCTATCTATCTATCTATCTATCTATCTATCTATCTCCCTTCAATATTTGTTGTAATCAGGGCTTTTTTTCAGCCGGAACGCGGCGGAACCGCGTTCCGGCACCTTTTTCCGGGCCGGCCGCACCGGAAATAGCCCCTCCCACACCGGAAATAGCCCCTCCCAAATTTTACTTGCATTCCTGTTCTCTAAAGGGGCGGTCCTAGGGTTTGATGAGGGCGTGGCCAGGTTTGAGTTCCGCCACCTTTTCT
>NW_015433748.1:0-1086 GCF_001527695.2 Protobothrops mucrosquamatus | reverse complement strand
CGCAGCAGAAAAGGAGACGTGCCAGAGATTAAGCTGAGTCACTGGACCACACCCCACAGGCTATAAAAGGGTGGTGGTGGCCATTTGGACCTCTGTGACGGACAAAAGCTGAATCTCTGGCGAAGTAGTTTGCTGTGGCTTTAAACTGTGTGTATTGTTTTTTGTTTCTGTGTGCTTGGAGTAAAAGGTCTTGGCAGGCTGCTGCCAAGTTTCTTATCTGTGAAGTGGTGTCTGGAGAAGTCTTTAACCCACGGCTGGCTGTTTGGGTGTGTGGGTCAGAACGGGGACAGAACATTAACTGAATTTTGGGTTGCATGAAATTCAGCCTGGTATCAATTCACAATGTGCACTAAATAGATGACATAGTTCAAAGTCACACTTCTTGTGACCTACGATGTACCGCAGTGATGGCGAACCTTTTAGAGACCGAGTGCCCCCAAACCGTCCCGTCCTTGCTCCGCCCCTTCTACCCCCCCCGTCCACCCACAGGGCCACCCACCACCTCCACAGCCTGCTGCAGATTGCCCAGGCGGCCCTGCAGTGCCATGGCGGCCACACTCTCCACCTGTGCCCAACAGTATCATCGGCGTGCGACAGGGTGCGAGGGCAGAGTCTTGTCCCTGCTGCCCGGCTGTGCTGCTCCGTGCAGGCTGCGCCGGGGGTCAACTCTCCTCGGGGGGGGGGCTGCTGGTGAGGGGGCCGTGGGGGGGAGGAGGCAGGGCTGGAGCGATGGCGCACATGCCCACAGAGAGAGCTCTGAGTGCCGCCTCTGGCACGCGTGCCATAGGTTCGCCACCACTACTGTACCGTATGTCCTAAGTAAGATATGGCCCAATTCATCATGTGTGTGTCAGTGAGGGAGGTGGAAGTCACAAGAATCACGATGCTGGCTGTTTTAAAGGACATCACATACACAGCTAAAAAGCAGTACAGTAGGGCACAACTTGACATCCATCTTGACTTTTTTGATTCCCTGCCCCCCAGTACATGCCCTGAAAAAAGTCCTGTTGATTATTTTGAACAATACTTTTATTAAGGATTATATTCACAGATC
This sequence comes from Protobothrops mucrosquamatus, assembly GCF_001527695.2. Classification (NCBI taxonomy): domain Eukaryota; kingdom Metazoa; phylum Chordata; class Lepidosauria; order Squamata; family Viperidae; genus Protobothrops; species Protobothrops mucrosquamatus. The sequence goes on along the minus strand of NW_015433748.1, from coordinate 32 downwards.
AAAGAAAGAAATGTAATACAAATGTGTGTGTG
>NW_015433747.1:0-1086 GCF_001527695.2 Protobothrops mucrosquamatus | reverse complement strand
TCGTAACAAAGCCCCTCTTTCATTTCTCCAGCCTATCTTATGTCCTTTCCAAATGTCGGAGCCCCTCAAGTAATTATGCTTTGCAACCTAAAAGACGGGCGAGGCAGAATATTTGGAAAACCCAAAGGGACCAAGTTTCCCCCAGTTTAAGGGTTCTCTTCTCCCTTCTCCCATTGCTTCAAAACCTAACAACGAGGACGTGGTTTCCACTAGTTAGCTCAGTGTGTATCCAACGTAGCAACATTGAGACGAGTGGACTTCAACTCCCAGAATTCCCCAGCCAGTACATCCCAAAGGTGCTGCTTTGGAATCAAAGAAGCTTCTTGGAGGAGAAGCACAACATTTTCAAGGGGGAACCCCCCATCCAAGAAAAGTCCAGTTGGACTTTTGGAAAACGCATCTTTGGGACAACCGTGAGAGAGAATCTGCGTAGATATCCAGCCAGCCCGTGCTGGCAGGGGAATTCTGGGAGTTGAAGTCCACCCATCTTAAAGGGACCAAAACACTGTATTAGCCTATATCGCGAACCAAACCACGATGAAGCATGTATGCTTATTGTGTGTGTGTGTGTGTGTGTCACTTCCTAGGTTGGCTGGAATCCCGTCTCTGGTCAAAATCTCCCTGGAGTTTCAATTCGCTGCCAAATATGAACTTACAGATTTTCAGGCAGGATATATCAATCTGGTCCTCCGGGAATGTAATATTTTGTTTGGAAACATTAACATCCAAATTCTCGGTCTGTGAGTATGCGGGACTGTTTTGAGGTTTTAATTGGGGGGAGAGGGAGGGGTGTCCTTGGTGCTCTCTGGACTGGGTTGTTTTCTTGCAGACGTTTCATGACCCAACTAGGGAGCATCATCAGTGCTAGAAGGGAGTGGAGTTGGCAGGGGGAAGGAGGAGGAGGAGGAGGAGGAGGAGAAGGACTGTGGGGTCCTTGGTGCTCTCTGAGCTTGGTGGTTTTCTTGGAGATGTTTCATTACCCAACTAGGCAATATCATCAGTGCTAGAAGGGAGTGGGGTTTTTAGAGAGGACAAGGAAAAGAAGAAGAGGAGGAGGAGGAGGAGGAGGAGGAGGAGGAGGAGGAG
>NW_015433746.1:0-1086 GCF_001527695.2 Protobothrops mucrosquamatus | reverse complement strand
GTGCTGGATATCCCTGCACCTTGTGAAGCTTTTGCTGTCTGTTGCATGTGTGAACCAAATGCCTTTTTTTCCCCTCCCTCCCTCCCTTCAGATGTACACTTCCTTTTCCCTATGCTGGGGAAAAAAAACACAACTATTTCAGAATCCATTTCATTTAACACGCTCCTTCCAAAGCCTTGCGTTGACAACCTGTTTTAAAATTCCTTGCTATTTCTTTTCATGCTGATTAGATTTCCCCGTGCCAGTAATTCACATTGCATTTTTTTTTTCCTGGCACATGCAGTGTTGAAGACTCGTGTTCTGTTGCTGTGGTATCTCGGTTAACAATCTCAGATCAGCCTCCTGACTGGAGCAAATATTCCTGGCTCTGTCCTGTGAATTAATCAGTATTCTTAAATAAAGACTGATAGGCTTGTTCTTAAATTGACACTGAGTATTTTGCTTTGTAGCCTCATGCGAAAATCTACCTCAGTGTCCAGGAAATCTACGGAAGCTGATGTGTTGAACCAGATACTCTGCAACTAATGGCTTCTCCACATGTGTTGTGCACACTGAGATCATCAGGGAAGGCCCAGAGAAGCAGCTGAAGCTATGCTGGTCAGTAAAGAACAGAACAGAATAACAGAATTGGAAGGGACCTTGGAGGTCTTCTAGTCCAACCCACTGACTAAACAGGAGACCCTATACTACTTCAAATAAATGGCAGTCTAATTTCTTCTTAAAAACTTCCAGTGATGGAGCACTCACAGCTTCTGGAGCCAAGCTGTTCCACCGATTAATTGTTATAACTATTAAGAAATTTCTCCTTAGTTCTAGGGACTGGTTTGGACAAAACTCAGCAGCACGTTTTCGTGCGGCTGCTGATAAAAACAGGATCGCCAACATGATAACGGATATGGCAGAAGAAGGAGAAGGAGAAGGAGAAGGAGAAGGAGGAGGAGGAGGAGGAGGAGGAGGAGGAGGAGGAGGAGGAGGAGGAGCAGAAGAAGCAGAAGCAGAAGCAGAAGCAGAAGAAGAAGCAGAAGAAGCAGAAGAAGCAGAAGAAGAAGAAGAAGAAGAAGAAGAAGAAGAAGAAGAAGAAGAAGA
>NW_015433745.1:0-1086 GCF_001527695.2 Protobothrops mucrosquamatus | reverse complement strand
CATAATGTACACTAAAAGATTTTGTAAAACGGGAAGAAACAGATTTTATTTTCCCTTCAGCAACTTGCGCACTTCTACCCGTGCTCTTAAACAAGCTGGAACATGAACGGTTTTGTCTCTCACAGCTTGCAAGGCTAAGAAGAACTTGCATACAAAGTATACAACAAGAAATCTGATTTCCAGCCTGAGAGATGTCACTGGCACAGCCAGGGCAGAAGCTGGGGTGTTTGTCCAAGCAGATGCAAAAAAAAATCCATTGTGCACAATCACACATGCAGGAGCATCAATATTCTCCATCCCCACATGCTTTTTTTTGTGAGATTTTTTTGCTATTTGAGTAATGGGCACCCTTGGCCAAATTCACACAGGCAATCTCTGTCTCCTATCAAGCTCTTCTGATACTGCGACAGCAAATTACAGCGTTCTTTCTTTCTTTCTTTCTTTCTTTCTTTCTTTCTTTCTTTCTTTCTTTCTTTCTTTCTTTCTTTCTTTCTTTCTTTCTTTCTTTCTTTCTTTCCTTAACTTTTTTCAATGTTGTGAAGAAAGGTATTGTTTTCTTTATGTATGGAATGTGGTCCAGAGTTGCAGGAGAGAGGGGATCTTTCCCAGAAAACAAAGAGACTGCAGAGTTTGGAATGTCTGGTGGACAGGAAGAGAGCAAAGTTGAACCCTCCCTAGCAATTCACGGAGTGTATTTTATTATACACCATCCAGAGTCTCTCTGTGAGGGAGATGGTCAGTTTTTAAATATGAGTGGGTGGGTGGGTGGGTGGGTGGGTGGGTAGGTAGGTAGGTAGGTAGATAGATAGATAGATAGATAGATAGATAGATAGATAGATAGATAGATAGATAGATAGATAGATAGATAGATAGATAGATAGATAGACAGACAGAATATATCTATAGTTATTGCAGATAATTGCTTTAAAGAATATTAGAATAATAGAATTGGAAGGGACTTTTGGTCTAACTCCCTGCTCAAGCAAAAGACCCTATACCAGCCATGCTGGCTCAGGAATTCTGGGAGTTGAAGTCCACGAGTCATAAAAGAGCCAAGGCTGCCTACCCCTGCCCTATACCATTTCA
>NW_015433744.1:0-1086 GCF_001527695.2 Protobothrops mucrosquamatus | reverse complement strand
AGGGTTCATGCGTCTGTAGTACCTGCTATAAATCATTTCATGCCTGTAAGTGCCCTCCTTTGCAGGGCAATGAATAAAAATAAATTCAGCATTAGGTTACCTTTCCTGCTCTTTCAAAGATAGCTGTTTGAATATATTTCTTCATTAAATGTAATATAATATATTTTATTTTAAAATGTATTTTACTTCATGATCATTATATGGAGATGAAATGTTTTGTACAAGAAAACAAGTACAGAAAATAAGGCTATAAAAACTATGTTCTGCATTAGGTTGACATTCATTAAAATACAGGTAGTCCTCGATTTATGACTGTAGCCAATTCCAGAGTTGCAGGGTTGTGACATTTGTTAAGCGGGTCACGTGCCCCTGCATTTTTGTTCACCTGTTGAGTCCTTCCCAAGGACCTGGGATGGGCAGATGTTAATGTTTGATGGTTTTAGAGAGATTGTCACTGGGCATAGGCTGTTGTGAGTAAAATTGCCTTTTGCAATTAACCAATGGTAATTTCGTCATTGCCAATGCTTTTCCAAGTGGTGTTCCAGTTGTTTTGGGATTTCATCCAAGCTGTCTATTGCTATTGGTGTACTTTGCTTTCTTTTGTCACAATTGTTCTATTTCTATTTGCTGGTTTTCATGTTGCGTTATCTTCTCCAGTCTTTCTCTTCTCTTCTACTTTCTCCAGGTATTGCCACATCCACTATCCAGATTGTTTTGTATTTCTTATCGACAATTGGCTTTTTATATGGCAGGTACCTGTCTGTTTGAGTTCTAAAGTCCCAGAACACTTTAGCATCTTCATTTTCTATGCCTTTATTTCATGGTCCCACCGGTTCTCGCTTGCAGGCAAGTAGTATTTTTTTTGCAGATCTTGCAATGCACCATTGTGGCTACTACATCATGCCATTGTTTGTAATCAGTTTGTGCGATCTACTTGCAGCAGCTAATCAGGTGGTCCACCGTTTCTTCAGCTTCTTTACAAAGGCAGCACTTGCTATCTGTTCCCGTCTCCTCAATTCTGACCTTGTATGCATTTCTTCTTCAGGCTTGATCTTGTGCAGCTAGAATTAGCCCCTCGGTCTCTTT
>NW_015433743.1:0-1086 GCF_001527695.2 Protobothrops mucrosquamatus | reverse complement strand
TTTTTGGATGTAGGATTCACCTTTTGATGATGCCAAGAAAGCTTCCTTCCTGTCATTTCTACTCTGGACAATTCAAGGGTCCCAGTTAACAATAATTAAACCAGTGATGCTGCCAGGATGCGAATCCCAAGTACAACCTCCCCAAAGGACCAGGCTTTTACTAGTTCTATTTTAGGTTCAGTTCTGTTATATCCTACTTTATCCCAGGTGAGTTGAGTTGGCTAATGTGTCTGAAGCATTAAACTAACCTCTGAAGTCTGGGATTACACATGGCTACACTATAGTAAAATTCACTTTTAGATCAAAGTTCATAATTTCTATTTTACTCTTTCAATTTCACTCTTTTAACAACAATCAAAATATTTTTTTATTTAGAGAAGTTATTTAGGAAAATAGCACTGAAGCTATTCACAGTACAAGATTCTAAATAAGAACACACAGTGACTGGATCATATACTTACGCTATTCTAATCCAATCTACTTAATATACAGAATGAAATGTAACCTTGCTGTTCAGATGATCCTTAGCAGTCTGAGTAATACTAAACAGAGTTAAGCTACATTCCTCTAATCCCCAGAGGGTGTAAGATTTCTCATATTTCCCCCTTTGTTGATTGAGAGGATCATCAAAACCATTGTTGAGTTCCCATGAAGTCTCAATTTCTATTCTAGTTCTGATATTGGACCTCTTCCATCAGAAAAAGTGAATATTTTTGCTGGTGTTGATGGATCCACTGTACCCAAATCCCCCTTAGCTTCCTGACAAGCTCATGTGTAATCTAAACCAGCCAGGGTGACTAATGTAATTTTATTCCCCAAGTTCTCTCCTGAAGAGACATTTTGGTGTAGTGCTTAAGGGATAAGACTAGAAACCAGGAGACTATGAATTATTTATTTATTTATTTATTTATTTATTTATTTATTTATTTATTTATTTTGATTTATATCCCGCCCTTCTCCCAACGGGACTCAGGGCGGCTCACAACATATTTAAAAACAAAAACATATTTACAATCCCCACCAAATAAAACCAAATTAAAACCAAATATTTTAAAGTTGTGCTGTTTAAAATTTTCTTAAAAATAA
>NW_015433742.1:0-1086 GCF_001527695.2 Protobothrops mucrosquamatus | reverse complement strand
TTAAGCTCTGCTGGCTGGGGAATTCTGGGAGTTGAAGAAGTCCACAGGTCTTCAAGTGGCCAAGGCTGGAGGCCCCTGGGCTGGAAAGGAGGAGGGAAGGATGGCAGTGGGTGTGAAGTGGAGTCAGCAATCCTCCGCAGGAGCTCTCCGCCTTTCCAGAGGCTTCTACCTGGTGCCTGGACAGCGATGGAAGGAAAGATGCATGCAGTTGTGCAGGAAGGACACACCGCATCCAGCTCTGTCGTCACAATGTAAAAAAGATGCGGAGACCCTAGAAAGAGGCCAGAGAAGAGCAGCAGAGATGATCAGGGGACTGGAGGCTAAAACATATAAGGAACGGTTGCTGGAATTGGGGATGTCTAGTCTAATGAAGAGAAAGACCAGGGGAGACATGATAGCAGTCTTCCAATATCTCAGGGGTTGCCACAAAGAAGAGGGAGTCAGGCTATTCTCCAAAGCGCCTGAAGGCAGGACAAGAAGCAACGGATGGAAACTGATCAAGGAGAGAAGCAACCTAGAACTAAGGAGAAACTTCCTGACAGTTAGAACCATTAACCAGTGGAACAACCTGCCTCCAGAAGTTGTGGCTGCTCCATCACTGGAGGTTTTCAAGAAAAGACTGGACAAACATTTGTCTGAAACAGTATAGGATCTCCAGCTTGGGCAGGGGGTTGGGCTAGATGACCTCCAGGGTCCCCTCCAACTCTTGTTATTCTGCAACATCTGGAAGCAAAAGCCTCCTCTGTGAGTGGTGCTCTCGGCAGAGAAGAAAATGACAAAGTCTCTGAACCGCGGGAGAAAAAGACTCGCTTTTATTTTATTTATCCAATTTTAAAATCGCCCATCTCCCTCAGAAAGAGAGTCTGATGGTGAAGAATATTAAAAACGCGGAAGTGTGTAAATTTTAAAAACAGGCAAGCGATGTTAAAAATTAATTCAAAGCCAGCGGGAGGGGCTTCAGGGTGCCAACAAGCCCCGTGGCTGCGTGTTTCTCTGGGCACCCCAAGCAAGACAGCCGAGCCGTGTCTTGATGCCTTTTTGGAAGGCCGGGAGTGGGGGGGGGGGCTGCCTCATCTCTGGGGGGGG
>NW_015433741.1:0-1086 GCF_001527695.2 Protobothrops mucrosquamatus | reverse complement strand
CCTAACCCTAACCCTAACCCTAACCCTAGCCCAAACCCTAACCCTAATCTTAACCCAAACCCTAAACTATAACTCTAACCCTAACCTTAACCCAAATCTATCCTGAACCTTAACCCTAACCCTAACCTTAATTCAACTCTAATAAATCCAAACTTAATATTAAGTATTAACCCTAATACTAACCCTAACTATAACCATAACCCTAACTGCAACCATAATCCTAATCTAATATAAACCGTAACCCTAACCCTAACCACAATTCTAACCCTAATGCCAAACCTAACCTCTAACTCCAACCACAAAACTAACACTAACTCTACACCTAACCTTAACCCCAACCCCAACCCTAACTCTAATCTTAATCCAATACTAATACTAAAAATAAGAGCAAATTTAATGTTAACCCTACTCCTACCTCTAATCCTAATCTAACCATAATCCTAAAGCTAAACATAACTGTAACTCTAACCCTAACCCAGGGGTAGGCAACCTTGGCTCTTTTATGACTGGTGGACTTCAACTCCCAGAATTCCTCAGCCAGCATGGCTGGCTCAGGAATTCTGGGAGTTGAAGTCCACCAGTCATAAAAGAACCAAGGTTGCCTACCCTTGCCCTAACCTAACATGAACCCAAACCCCAATCCTAACTCCTACCCTAATATGAACCCCAATCCTAACACTCACTATAATTGTAACCCTAACCCTAATGACAACCCTAATCTCTCTCTAACCCCAATACTAACCCTAAATCTAGCCCTAACAGCAACAGCAACCCCTTAATCCTAATCCCAAATCTCAACGATCTGGACGAGGGGATAGATGGGGAACTCATCAAATTTGCAGACGACACCAAGCTGGCAGGAATAGCCAACACTCCAGAAGACAGGTTTAGGATACAGGAGGATCTGGACAGACTTGAACACTGGGCGCTATCTAACAAAATGAAATTCAATGGTGAAAAAAGTAAGGTTCTACATTTAGGCAAGAAAAACCAAATGTACAGGTATAGTATAGGGGGTACCTTGCTCAATAGTAGTAACTGCGAGAGGGACCTCGGAGTCCTAGTGGACAATCATTTAAATATGAG
>NW_015433740.1:0-1086 GCF_001527695.2 Protobothrops mucrosquamatus | reverse complement strand
CTTCTTTTGACCCCCCCATGGATTTGGCCGGCCCTTTTTTTTAACCACCGGGGACCCCCCCCCTCTCCGCCACCCCCACCTTGAAAGGAAAAAAAAAAAGTGACTGTGCCGCTTGCATAGTTTTAAGTCTTCACAGAAGACAGACAGGAAGAGCTGCCCTCCCCCCCGCAAAGAAAAGACTCTGGCTTAAACAGGCAGGCCGGTGCCTGTCCCGCGCGGACCCCCGACGAGAACAATTTCATATAATCTATAGACACAGGTAATAAGGGTGCCTCTCTGTACAGAACACATACGAGAGATATGTACAGGGTCCCCTCTCCCAAAATATCGGGTGTCCATCAAGGTCAAAAGGCCCACCGGAAGACGACGGGGACCCCCCCTCCCCGATCTCGGGCATCAAAAGCTCAGTGGGACACAACGCCCCTCTCCAAACAGGGCTCTCCCCAGCCCCCCCTAAACTTTCCCCAAAACAGCCAGGCGTACAATCAGTCCGTATCCTGACTTTTTTCCCCCCTCCCCAATCCTCACGAGTATGATCTTGCGGATACGTCCACCGGGTTTATCCGCTCGATCAGACCTGACAAGATAGGGATACAGGGCAGCGATACAAAATCGCCGCGGGTTTTTTTTTTTTTTAAAAGGAAAAAAAAGAAGACACACGCACACAGACCCCCAATTTTTTTTCTTCCAAGGAAGGGGGGCTGTCTTTAATTTCTGGAGCCTGCCTTTAAAAAGCAGAGTCGTTCCTCGGCATGTTGGTGGACCGGAAAGCGCAGAGGACGCCAAAACGGGAATCACGATGTCCGGTTTGCTGGAACGACCCGACAGAGGAGCAGTTATGACGCTCACATAAACCCACCGTTCTCTTCTGCGACCCCCCCGCCCCCACTTCCCACCCAGCCGTGTGCCGTCTCAAGTGTCTCCCTCTTGGAATTTCGTGGTTAATATACTTTGCTTGTTTCTCTCTGTCCGCCAACCAACAGCCAAGGAAACCTTGGGGAGGAGACCGGGCCGATGTGGGGAGGGGACTACTGCTGGCCCCCTCCTCCTCCTGCAATCCACACAGCTAGGAGGCCAGGAGAATCA
>NW_015433739.1:0-1086 GCF_001527695.2 Protobothrops mucrosquamatus | reverse complement strand
CGCACCCGGAAGGCCACCGGCAGCCAGTGCAGCTCGCGCAGGAGAGGTGTTACATGGGAGCATCTAGAGGCCCCCAAAATCCCCCGCGCAGCTGCATTCTGAACTAGCTGGAGCCTCCGGGTGCACCTCAAGGGGAGCCCCATGTAGAGAGCATTGCAATAGTCCAGGCGGGAAACAACGAGGGCTTGAGTGACTGTGCATAGGGCGTCCCGATCCAGAAAGGGGCGCAACTGGCGTACCAGGCGAGCCTGATGAAAAGCCCCCCTGGCCACGGCCGTCACATGATCGTTTAAAGACAGCCGAGCATCCAGGAGGACGCCCAGGTTGCGAGCCCTCTCCGCGGGGGCTAATGACTCGCCCCCGATAGCCAGAGATGGAACCAACTGGCTATGACGTGACGCCGGAAACCACAGCCACTCGGTCTTGGACGGGTTGAGACGAAGCCTGTTCCTCCCCATCCAGACTCGCACGGCCTCCAGGCACCGGGCCATCACTTCTGCGGCATCGTTGGGGTGGTCCGGGGTGGAGATGTACAGCTGGGTGTCATCTGCGTACTGATGAAACTCCACCCCGAAACCACAGATGATCTCACCCAGTGGCTTCATATAAATGTTGAACAGGAGAGGCGAGAGGACCAACCCCTGTGGTACCCCACAAGTGAGGCGCCTCGAGGTTGACCTCTGCCCCCCTGCCAACACAAATTGCGTCCGGTCCGAGAGGTAGGAGGAGAACCACCGTAAAACGGTGCCCCCCAACCCCAACCCCCCTAACTGGTGCAACAAGATACCATGGTCGATGGTATCAAAAGCCGCTGAGAGGTCTAACAGGACCAGGATAGAGGAACAGCCCCTATCCCGAGCCCTCCAGAGATCATCAACCAACGCGATCAATGCCGTTTCCGTGCTGTGCCCAGGCCGGAAGCCGGACTGGCGCGAGTCTAGATAGACAGTTTCTTCCAGGTGCTGAGGGAACTGTCGTGCCACCACACTCTCAACAACCTTCGCAAGAAAGCGAAGGTTGGAGACAGGCCGGTAGTTGGCCAAAGTAGCCGGGTCCAGGGAGGGCTTCTTGAGGAGGGGCCTCACC
>NW_015433738.1:0-1086 GCF_001527695.2 Protobothrops mucrosquamatus | reverse complement strand
TCCCCACCAGTTGGGGAACCCGAAAAATCATATGTTTTCCTGATGCGACCTCTCCTTCAGGAGTTAGGCCCCGGCGTATCTTGCATTTGTTGTCAAATAGCCAATTGAGCATTGAAGCTCAAAATTTGAAACTGACCTCAAATTCGAAAAGTAAACATATATTCAGGTTCCCCACCAGTTGGGGAACCCGAAAAATCATGTGTTTTCCGGATGCGACCTCTCCTTCAGGAGTTAGGCCCCGGCGTATCTTGCATTTGTTGGCAAATAGCCACTTGAGCATTGAAGCTCAAAATTAGAAACTGACCTCAAATTTGAAAAGTAAACATATATTCAGGTTCCCCACCAGTTGGGGAACCCGAAAAATCATGTGTTTTCCGGATGCGACCACTCCTTCAGGAGTTAGGACCCGGCGTATCTTGCATTTGTTGGCAAATAGCCAATTGAGCATTGAAGCTCAAAATTTGAAACTGACCTCAAATTCGAAAAGTAAACATATATTCAGGTTCCCCACCAGTTGGGGAACCCGAAAAATCATGTGTTTTCCGGATGCGACCTCTCCTTCAGGAGTTAGGACTTGGCGTATCTTGCATTTGTTGGCAAATAGCCAATTGAGCACTGAAGCTCAAAATTTGAAACTGACCTCAAATTCGAAAAGTAAACATATATTCAGGTTCCCCACCAGTTGGGGAAGCCGAAAAATCATGTGTTTTCCGGATTCGACCTCTCCTTCAGGAGTTAGGCCCCGGCGTATCTTGCATTTGTTGGCAAATAGCCAATTGAGCATTGAAGCTCAAAATTTGAAACTGACCTCACATTCGAAAAGTAAACATATATTCAGGTTCCCCACCAGTTGGGGAACCCGAAAAATCATATGTTTTCCGGATGCCACCTCTCCTTCAGGAGTTAGGCCGCGGCGTATCTTGCATTTTTTGGCAAATAGCCAATTGAGCATTGAAGCTCAAAATTTGAAACTGACCTCAAATTCGAAAAGTAAACATATATTCAGGTTCCCCACCAGTTGGGGAACCCGAAAAATCATATGTTTTCCGGATGCGACCTCTCCTTCAGGAGTTAGGCCCTGGCATA
>NW_015433737.1:0-1086 GCF_001527695.2 Protobothrops mucrosquamatus | reverse complement strand
GCAACTCTCCAGTGAGGAAAGAATGGGAAGTAGATTGGGGAAACAGCGGAGGACTTGTTATGGAGACCGAGAGTGGGGAGAGGCAACGGAAGGAGGGACGTGAAGGAGAGAACACCCCCGCACCCCCAATAGCCTCTCGCCTGAGAAAGGGTGGGGAGGAGGAGACCAGCATCCACACGCACACGGAGGAAAGATCGAACGGGGGAGCGGAGACTAGAAAGAGTGAGGAGAGGAGGGAAGGCCATGGGGCCGTGAAGGAGAGAATATCCCCGCACCCCCAATGGCCTCCTGCCGGAGGAAGGATAGGGAGGAGGAAACAAGCACCCACATGCGCACGGAGGAAAGACCCAACTGGAGGGCTGAGGCTAGAAAGAGAGAGGAGAGGAGAGAATGGGAAGGGTCGTGGAAAAGCGATACGAAGATTGAGAATGGGGGGAGCGCACGACAGGAAGGTGGACATGTAAGAGGGAACACCCCCACACCAGAGGAACAACAGGAGAGGGTTAATGAAAAGGAAAAGGAGAGTGGGTACGAAGAGAGAGACACCACTGACGGGGAGGCGACAAGAACGAACGCGGGAGCGCCGCCTGTGCCCCCTACGACCCACCACCGAGGAGGGGCGGGGAGAAGGTTGATGGCCATCCAAAACAAATATAACCCCCCCAAGCACATCCTAGATCTGACCAATCACTGCCTATCCAACACATACTTCATCTACAACGGACAAAAATACAAACAAATAGAAGGAGCACCCATGGGATCACCCCTCTCACCTGTCATTGCAAACCTCTACATGGAACACTTTGAAACCCAAGCTCTAGAAAAATCTGATCACAAACCCAAACTCTGGCTCAGGTACGTAGACGACACCTTCATAATCTGGCCATATGGGAAAGAAAAACTGGACAACTTCCTCACACACCTCAACAGCCTACACCCCAAAATACAGTTCACCATGGAAACAGAAGCTAATAACCAGCTCCCCTTCCTGGATGTCCTAGTCTACAAGAAATCCAATGGCTCCCTAGGACACACCATCTACCAGAAGAAAACACACACAAACCGCTATCTGCACGCACTCTCACA
>NW_015433736.1:0-1086 GCF_001527695.2 Protobothrops mucrosquamatus | reverse complement strand
ATTACTATTGGTACTACTTTTGCTTGCTTTTGCCACAGTCTTTCTATTTCTATTTGTAGGTCTCTGTATTTTGTTATCTTCTCCAGTTCTTTCTCGTCTATTCTGCTGTCTCCAGGCACTGCCACGTCCACTATCCAGACTTTTTTGTCTTTCTTATCGACAATTGTTAAGTCTGGGGTGTTATGTTGCAGGTGCTTGTTTGTTTGATTATTATTATTATTATTATTATTATTATTATTATTATTATTATTATTATTATTATTATTATTATTATTATTATTATTATTATTATTATTATTATTATTATTATTTACAAATCTCTTTGAGTCGAAAGAAGAAAGTGTTTCTCGTGTTAAAGAAATAAAGCAACTCAGATGAGACAACCCCAACCGTTTTTAATTAAGAGTGCCACCCAAACTAAAAAAAATAGTAGGTTCGTTGGTTGAACTTATTACGGTAAGTAATTCCCACATTATGCATGTGGATTACGACGGGCGGATTTTTAACTGTTTTTTCAAAATGCAGACTGAGACGGATCGCAAAATAATTTGCATTTTCTGCATGAGAAGCATCCCAATGCAATCGCTAAGAAGTAGAAACAGGCTGCCCATCTGTAGTAACTCACAGTTTACTAACTCTCTCTGTTTTTTGTGAGACAGAAAAAGAAGAAGGGGGGGGAAACCAACACTAAACACTTGCAGATTTACTCTGGCACCAAACACCCGTCTCTACTGCAACATACTTCTGAGTAAAAGAGAATAGGGTTTTAAGAGATGGAAAATCCAATTTTGGAATCAGAGGTGTTGCTGTTTTAAGCTGGGATGCTTTTTCCTCATTCAATCACCGCGTTGGAAACAGCTAAGTTTAGAATTAAACATTTTTGTGGCTGCGTAGTTCCTGTCCCCCACTGCCTACATTATACCAAGGTGAAGGACCATTTTAATCACAAATAAACATAAAAGGTCAGCCTTCCCCCCTCTTTCTTTCTCAACAGAGCTGGCGTCCTATCCATTTGGTGGAATATTGCATCCAGTTTTGGACGCAATATTTATATATATAAATTTATAAACATATAAACATTTATAT
>NW_015433735.1:0-1086 GCF_001527695.2 Protobothrops mucrosquamatus | reverse complement strand
TCCTTCCTTTATGCTTTCCTTTCCTGTTTCCCAGCCATTATAGTTGCTTCTCCACTCAGTAAATTTCCACTGCAGCAAATTCAATTTTAAATTTCTCTTTCAATATTAAATTTTTGAAGACCTTTCCTTTACTTCTATCAGTATCCAAAGCAGAACATCCAGATTCAGTCACAGCTTTGTTCCATATATATTAACCTTGTGAACCCTAAAGCTTCCTCCTTTCATTATGTATTCAAGATGGACAGTGATTAATATTTATATTTTACTTCTATGTAAGGGTGTAGGTATATACATATGTTGTATATAGTAAGTGTGTTGTGTAAGTAACACTTGAGAGCAAGCAACTAAATTTTCTTTTTAATGTGTGTCCTTGTGCCTACAGGGGGAGGAAAAATGGCAATAAAGGTTATCTAATCTAATCTAATTGTTAGAAGCAGAAGAAAGGAATTTAAAGTTGCTTAGTTTGATTAAGGTTAAAACATGATTTTTTAAAAAATATAAAGCTCTGGTAACTCTTAACAAACTTCTTCATGACACCAGGACTAAAAAGTTGACGATTTATGGTATTAATATAGAAGGGATGAGTTATGTGAAGAAGAAATATTTATATCTTTCTAGAGGTTGATGAGTTGTCAAACATGTTTTACTTGTGATGAAAACTATATGTCACTTCTTCACATATTTCTTTTTTTATTATGTTTATTCCATTTTTTTATTTATTTTTCTTCGTTTGTACTTTTGATTTTTTTTCTACCTTCTTTTCTTTTAGGGGTTTAATTTGTATTTGCCTCTACTATCGTATTTAAAATCTTTAATTGAAAAAAGGGTCCCTTCAAGGTCCCTTCCAACTTTATTGTTGTTGTTGTTGTTGTTGTTATTAGTATTATTATTATTATTATTATTGATCATCGCACAGTCAGCCAGATGTTCAGACTAGATTTGGCATTTTTGTCTACCTATCGAGTCCTTACCAAGGACCTGGGATAGGCAGATGTGGATGTTTGATGGTATTACAGATATCGTCGCAGGATCATCATCATCATCATCATCATCATCATCATCATCATCATCATCATCATCATCATC
>NW_015433734.1:0-1086 GCF_001527695.2 Protobothrops mucrosquamatus | reverse complement strand
AACTTCCCAAAGGGCAATTGAAGGCTCCCCCCTCCTTAATCCCCCCTCCTTAATCCGCACCCAGTAATAAACCTCCCTTAAGTCTAGTTTTGTGAAGATCTTCCCTTTAGCTAGGTGAACTAGTGTGTCTTTTATCAGGGGGAGGAGGTACATATTTTCCATGCTGATAGCATGTAATCCTTTAAAGTCCACACACAATCTCAAAGACCCATCTTTCTTTTCTTTGAATAACACCAGGGTGGCCATGCATGATTTAGCGGGCTGGATAAAACCTCTGGCCAGGTTTTTGTCAATGTATGTATTCTCTCAATTCATTCATCTCCCTGGGTGTCATAGAGTACATCTTGGGCTTGGGAGTTTGGCACTGGGTAAGATTTCAATTGCGCAGTCGGTGGCTCGGTGAGACAGAAGTGTGTCACATTCCTTTTCACTAAAAGCTCCCATCAAATCACAATATTCACTAGGAATAAGTTGGATCCCTGGTATTCACTTTACAGTGGCTTTTAATGTCTCGGGAGGTTCCCCATGGGTTCCAACTCCAGCAGCTCCCTTTATCTCACTGGTCTCAGTGGGTGGAAGGGGTCCCATCACTAATCTCAAAGTCCTCACACCATTCTCCCACCAAATGGTGGGATGCCACTTATTAAGCCAAGCCAAGCCTAAAATTACAATCTCTGTCATTTTTGGGATCACCACAAAGTGGATGATTTCCCAGTGCTGTCCCATTTCCAAGCGCACCAGCTCTGACAGGTACATTGCAGAGGAACCTCTGATAAGGGACCCATCCACCTGTTCAAATTTCATGGCTAGGGGCAACAGTTTGGCACAAATCCCCAGCAAAGCTACTTTAGGCAGGTTGATTAGTCACCTGGTGCAACCCAAATCTAATTAGAACATTAAGTCTGCTTGGGCACCTGTTTTTGGTGCTATAATCTTGGAAATAATGAAGGATGGAATGGCTCAACTTACCATCGGATCGTCTTCACCTTCTTCATCACTATCGTAAGAAGCTGGCATCTGTAAATGTTCAGGTGGAGCTCTTGCTTCTTCCTGGGTAGGAGAGGAGATCTGGATGGCTTACTCCTG
>NW_015433733.1:0-1086 GCF_001527695.2 Protobothrops mucrosquamatus | reverse complement strand
AACTCTTTTCACATTTGACTCATATCCTTCCATTAGGGAACATATTTTATAATGAAGAATAGCTGCTTTTGCTCATCCTGATAACTTAGATGGACAGACTTCTATGAAATATTATTATTCATCCTGTCAGTCTGCTGTACATTTTTCTTTGACTACTGAACATCCAATATCTTTGTTCTAGTACAGTCTCACCTGGGGGGAAAAAAAGGGGGAGGGAACGGTCTAAATAATAATTCAGTTTTTCCAAAGCTGTGGAGTTGCATTACAAACATCAGTCATCATCAGAGCATCTCACAGTCTCATCATCTTCAGCTTTGGAGATGTTTTGGCAGCACCTGGGGCTGCAGCAATAGCATCACTATTAACTTTGATTGATGCCGATCTTTCAACATCTCCCTGCCTGCAGACCTCTTTGTCGCTCAGTGCCAGAATTAGCTCAGAGTGCTAAATAATTTCTCAGCAGGATCACATGGTCGCATTGTAGAATGTCAACAAGAGAACACTCTTTCTGGGTCCAAAGCTGAAAAGCATCAATATGCCTAATAATTTATCTTCTGATCTTTCAATTTCGTACTTGTTTTCCATACATTTTTGGATAGTTGGGTAATTGGTGTTCTTGCTTTCTTTAATGAAAGACACTAAAGGAGTAGACTGAAGATAAGAGGATAAATATAGACAGGGGATTGCAATTTTCTGGATGGTTTTATGCCAATGTTACCTAGGAACATTCTTTATAGTGACATTAAGATCAGTTTACATTATTATTTGAGATAACTTGAGGGTACAAACTGACAAACAGATGAACATAATGAGAGTTTTAGCAGTATATAGATAGTGCACTAATCAACCTACACACTTATGTGGTAGAACAACCTCTTTCTGTGCGGTATTTATTTATTTATTTATTTATTTATTATTTAGATTTATATCCCGCCCTTCTCCTCGTAGGACTCAGGGCGGCTGACAATCAATTAAAATACATAAATAACAATACAGGTTTAAAATTAATTAAAAGAAATATTTAAAGATTGTCCAATTTAAAATATTAATTAAAACCCCTCTAAAAATTACCCTAGGCCAGTCCTG
>NW_015433732.1:0-1086 GCF_001527695.2 Protobothrops mucrosquamatus | reverse complement strand
AGGGAGGGAGGAAAGGAAGAAAGGAAGGGAGGAAGGAAAGGGAGGGAGGGGGAGGGAGGAAAGGAAGGGAGGGAGGAAGGAAAGGAAGAAAGGAAGGAAGAAAGGAAGGAAAGGGAGGAAAGGAAGGGAGGGAGGGAGGGAGAGAAGGAGGGAAGTTCAAGTCCTGCCTTAGCCATGAAAGCCAGCTGAGTGACCTTGGGCCAGTCACTGTCTCTCTCAGCCCAATTCACCTCACAGGGTTGTTGTTATGGGGAAAATACCAGGAGAAGGTGTGTTGGATATGTTTGCCACCTTCAGTTATTTATAAACATAATAAAGGCTGGGTATGAATACATAAATATAAATAAGCAAAATGTTCCAATATATTCATCCAGGTTCCAGGACAACCCATAAACAGGTAAATTAAGATAACTTAGGATGTGAAGATGAACAAGCATTTCCATTTTTCTGAGGTTCGAGTAGAGCTAACCGCACACCACCTGAGTCATGCTTTTGAAGAATGAATGATTATAAAATGGTCACACGTGCTAGAAAAAGTTATATGGGTGTTGAAACCAGAGTCAACGGAAAGGGAGGAGGTGGCCTTGAAATGGCTGGGACCGAATTGCAAAACAAGAACGTCTTGGTTTCAATCAGTGTGAGTGTGTGTGTGTGTGTGTGTGTGTGTGTGTGTGTGTGTGAAAAGTTCTTTCTTTTGCGCTGTCAAAAATAGCCCCCGTGTTCCTATGAATGCGTGAGGGTACTTTTCAGAACATCTGGCTGGCTTCCGTGCAAAAATAATGCCAGTGCCTGCATTTCTTTTAAATACAGAATAGAATACAGAATAAAAGAGTTGAAGGGATGCTGGAGGTCTTCTAGTCCAACCCACTGCTCAGGCAGGAGATCCTATACCATGCCAGACAAATAGCTGTCCAGTCTTCTCTTGAAAACCTCTAGAGATGGTGCATCCAAAATGTCTGAAGGCAAGCCATCCCACTGATTGATTGTTCTCACTGTCAGGAAGTTTCTCCTTAGTTCTAGGTTGCTTCTCTCCTTGATTAGTTTCCATTCGTTGTTTCTTGTCCTGCCTTCAGGCGCTTTGGAGAA
>NW_015433731.1:0-1086 GCF_001527695.2 Protobothrops mucrosquamatus | reverse complement strand
GTTACCCCAGAAGGGCAGGCTGATCTCCAACTGATTACTTGACAGATAAAAAACCAATAGGAGGAGAGCAAAATAATATTAAAGAAGACTACATTATTTTATAGACAATCTATTGAGACTTTGGATGATTCAAAAATGACTATAATTAAACTAGATGTTTGAACCGTCCGGATGAACTATGGCGTGGGGTTTGCGTGGGGACACTTTAACCTATAGATCTGCATGGGAAAACCTCAGATCCTGTCTAGTATGCCTGCCATCAGCTTCTCCTAATAAAAGTTCCTTTTGGAAGAGTTTGCTTCCATGAGTTCTGCTTTCTTGGGATGAGGTCTTGAAATGGGCCCTGACATTTTCTTTATAACCCCAGAATTTACCACAATCAGACCATAATTTCCTTCCAAAAGGTGTTATTATATATAATTTTTGAATTCTGAGCACAGAGAAAATACATTTTTTAAAATATTAGGATACCAATAGATTGTTTCTTTAAAGTGCAATCCAAGATATTGATCTCTCTATTTCTTAAATAATTGTCATTCAAAATAATAGAGGTATTACATCTTCTATTTCTGGAGCTCCATAAATACAAGTATATTCATTGTAAGGAGTTTGGAAGATTTAACTCAATACTTGGAAGGTACATTTGTAGCAGCTGATGCCTTTCTGTGTGCCAACCTTACTGAAGATGGCCCTACGTTTCTCTATTTTGACCATCTTGGATGCTTTGTGCAGCATTTGTTAGGTTTTTCCCAAATGGCAAAAAAGACAGGGAGATGACATTTCTTAATGTAAAATGAAGAATGTTTTAAATGAAATTTGTTTGTTCTAATAGTGTGTGGGGATTCTTATCAGTTACAATACCATTAAGTTTATTAAAAATAATTATGTGCCCCAATTTTATATATTTTATAAATTTCCAATTCTGCTCTGAGGGCTGCAGCTGAACTCCTTTTATCCACCCTCAAGATACTTCATAAAATCAAGAATGTTTTAAATGAAATTTGTTTGTTCCAATAGCATTTGGGGACTCTTATTAATTTAATGAAGAGAAGGACGAGGGGGGACATGATAGCAGTCTTCCAATAT
>NW_015433730.1:0-1086 GCF_001527695.2 Protobothrops mucrosquamatus | reverse complement strand
ATTATGGGTAAAAGTGCAAAAGGAATTAAATGATTGGAAAAAATTACAGTTATCTCTGCTGGGGAGAATCTCAGCAGTGAAAATGAATATTCTTCCAAAGTTTCTTTTTTTGTTTCAAATGATACCTATTTTGAAAAAAGATGCTAATTTGGAAGAATGGCAGAAGGGGATTAACAAGTTTATATGGGCGGGGAAGAAATCAAGAGTTAAGTTTAAGATTATACAAGATGCATGGGAAAGAGGAGGTCTTAAAGCGCTGAACTTAAAACTGTATTATGATGTGGTGGCTTTAACATGGATTAGTGATTGGCTTAATTTAACAAATAGAAATATACTTTCCCTTGAGGGATGGGATCTATTATTTGGTTGGCATGCATATTTAATTTATAATAAGAAAGTAGATCAAGTTTTTAAAGCCCATATTCTAAGAAGTGCTTTATTACGAGTTTGGAAGAAATATTATTATAAGATTAAATTACAAAATTCCCATTTGGGCGATTCCAGGACAGACGATAGAGGGGGTATCTAGAGGGGTTAATTTGGATAGAATTTCTTATAAGGAATTACTTATTCTGGTAGGAAAGGATTGGCAAATTAAATCCTTAGCAGATTTGCAGGAAGAAAATATTGTATATTCTTGGTTTTACTATAATCAATTGTTAATGAGGTGGAGCTTAGATCAAAAAGTTGGTATTACTTTGCAGGATGTGAATTTGATAAAACAGATTAAAGATCAAACTCGAGCCCACATAAAGAGAATTTATAATGTTTTGATAGAATTGGACTCTGAAATGGAATTAGTTAAAGATTGTATGGTAAAATGGGCTCAAAATATTCAAGAATCAATTTGGGTTAGAAATGTAAAATTTACTCAAGCTCAAAATTTAGGTTAGAAATGTAAAATTTACTCAAGCTCAAAATTTAAGAGAAAATTTTTATAAGATGTTTTATAGGTGGCATTTGGATCCTCAAAAACTGTCCTGTATGTATCCTAATTTACAGCCCAAATGTTGGAGATGTGGAAGTTTAGATGCAACTTATTTTCATATTTGGTGGATGTGTAGGGATATAAAAGCATTTTGGATT
>NW_015433729.1:0-1086 GCF_001527695.2 Protobothrops mucrosquamatus | reverse complement strand
ATTATTAAGGTTTATATTAAACAAATAAAGAAAAGACTACTACCTTTCCCTTTGTGGATTGTGAGGGAACACTGTGTAATGGCTGTTAGTTCTACTCCATCAAACACAGACCAGTCCTCTAAGATAAAAAATAATCACAAATATTTAGCTTAAAAAGCAATTGTTGCATCAAATTTCTGGCTTTGACCCTCTCCCTATGTCTTTGATACATGCTGTTGGGGAAAATGCATTAAAATAACGTAGTTCAATATATAGAATTCTGACACAGCAAAATGGGTGGGAATGAAATTCTTATACATAAAAAATGTGTTTATCTTTCCCATTGCTCATTGCTATGGGGGACTTTTTTCTAGCCTTACTAATGCTTGAGTAGAGATGATTCTGCGATATGTGAATCTGAAATTGCCCCTGTTCCTCTGTTGATGACAGTGGATTGAAAAGGTATAGGACTTTATTTGAACATGTCATTTGCATGTACCAATCATGTTCCATATAGGAGTATACTGCAGCAATGGACAGAATGTGGCTCTAGGATTTCTATGCACTTTTTTAAATATCCTCATGGCTTTTGTAAATTAATTGTATGACTTTCTGTTATTTTTAGGAAGGATACATACTAAAATTATGGGTACATGGTGCTCCCTGAGCTTGGTGGTTTTCTTGTAGACATTTCATTACCAAACTAGGTAACATCATCAGTGCTAGCAGAGAGCAGCAAGGACTCTATTGTTCAACCCAGAACTACAAATATTATAAATATTAACATTGCAACAGAAACCTTAAAATAGGGCTAAACTATCTACAAAAGCCAAATAAGATTATAAAAACTCCAAAGTCAGGAAGAGGGAAACATCTCCAGCTATTTGGATCTTGCTAAGCATTATAGGTTGTCCTCCACCATCAGCAGAGCTTCCCTTGCCGAGTCTCTCTTGTCATCTGCCCATTAGCTGTTTGCTTGTACAGCGGGACTTTTGCCAAAATCTCAGCTGGAAAATACAAGCATATAATTTTGCTTTACATTTTGTCACGAAACAGCTAGAATAGATAACCATATGCCTATAAATAGCCGGATGCTTCACAGTGAGT
>NW_015433727.1:0-1086 GCF_001527695.2 Protobothrops mucrosquamatus | reverse complement strand
CCTTCCTTCCTTCCCTCCTTCCTTCCTTCCTTCCCTCCCTCCCTCCTTCCTTCCTTCCTTCCTTCCTTCCCTCCTTCCTTCCTTCCTTCCCTCCCTCCCTCCCTCCTTCCTTCCTTCCTTCCTTCCTTCCTTTCCTAATTTCTACAGTTATGTTCAGAGATTCTCATTTTTCTGAGCACACACCAGAGCCGAATGTGATTGACCTAATCAAAGACCTTTCTGTACAAATAGTCCTCTACTTATAACCATTCATTTAGCGACAGGTCAAAGTTACAATAGTACTGAAACAAGTGACTTATGACCATTTTTCACACTTAAGGCCATTGCAGCATCCCCATAGTCACGTGATGGATTCAGGCACTTGGCAGGTGGCATGTATTTCTGAATTCAGAGATCTTTCGAAGGACTTTCTTTGTTTTTTCCATGTCTGGTTCGATCCTCAGTGCCTTTACAGATGTCGGTGTAGTACTGCTTCTTGGCTCTTCTAACACCTCTGAAACTCCTTGTTCCTTTTGGATTGTAGTCTTTCTTGACGTTGGCTTCTCTTCTAGGCAATTCTATAGTTTCCTTGGACATCCAGGTTGCTTCCTTCCATTTCTACATTTTTGGCAGCCTCTTTTCCTCCTTAAGTTCCTTCCGTATTTTCTCTGTTAATGAGGCTCAGCTCTTCGCAGGGGCTTCTGATGTTCTCCTTGAGAACAGTGGGCTCAAGATCATATTGTGAAAACTGACTGGCTTTCTTTTTCTGTTTTAGCTTAATTTGGGGTTTGCATGTGAGCAGCTCATTCCTGTTCATGTATAGCAGGTCAGAAAAGTCAAAATGGTAACCATGATCGTGTGATCAAAACACCACTTGCTTTTTATGCACAATGCATAAGAGTAGAGTCCGATCCCACTGTCTTGGTTGCCATCTTAACTTTTCTGACATAGCCTGCAGACCCTCCTGGCTCTCAGCCTGCCTTTAGAAGTGTGCAGCAAGTCTTGTTTTGGGACCTGCCGAATTCACCCAGCTGCTGCATCCAAGATGGATGACCAATTGTCCCAGTCCAATGCCCCTTTAAAATGCCAGGCATCCTTTGGCTGAGA
>NW_015433726.1:0-1086 GCF_001527695.2 Protobothrops mucrosquamatus | reverse complement strand
ATATAGGAGAAATAATATCTATGGATACCTGGGAGTTGATATGGGTGAGAAATGTGAAATTTACGCAAGCACAAAATTTACGCGAGAATTTTTATAAGATGTTTTATAGATGGCACATGGATCCTTCAACTATGTCTCGCATTTATGAGAATTATGAATCCAAGTGCTGGAGGTGTGGACAACAAGATGCAACTTTTTTTCACATGTGGTGGACTTGCAAGGTTATTAAGGCCTTTTGGATAAAATTATGGTGGAATCTACAGCAAGTTTTTAAAAGAAGAATTTTTTTCTTGGCTCAGTTGTTTCTCTTAGGTATTACACAAAATTTGGACGTAAAAGAAACGAACTTGATGTTGTATTGTTTAACTGCTGCCCGTTTGTTGATAGCTCAAAATTGGAAGAGTAAAGTTTTACCTACAATGGAGGACTGGAGATTGAAGGTTTCGCATCTTGCTGAAATGGCAAAAATTTCGGCTTATCTGAAGGATCACTCAAATGAACAATTTTGATCAATATGGAGAAGATGGATTGTTTATATTCAAAATAAGCATAGAATGGTGGAATACAACTTAGGTTTTTAGATAAATTTCTTTTTTTATATATATATATTTCACCTACTTATGTAGAATAATATTTTGTGGAGTTAGGGATATTAATACTAGTTTACTTTTAGTTGAATAGTATCCTGGGATTAGGTTTGTGAAGTCCGGGGGTGGGGGGTGGGGGGTAGGGTTTTTTACACTGTGATGTACTTGTGATGTGCTTTTTTTTACGATGAAAATAATAAAAATTTATATATAAAAAAAAACAAAAACATTTTCATTTATGCATTGCTTCTTTACATTACAGCTGTCACAATTTCCAGTAGGAGCAAAAGGTTAGTTTCAACTCTTCATTTACCCCTGTTCAAAACCAACCCCACCCTGTTTAGCTGCAGGGTCTCTTCCATTTGTTGATCTGGTCCTAGCCTGAGGCACAGATGGGTTATATAAACCGAAACCATCTCCCTGTTTAAATTCAGCCGACAGATCTTTTCATTCTCTTTGCAGCTGAGGAACAATGCAAACATGTCACAAGCCTGGCAGT
>NW_015433725.1:0-1086 GCF_001527695.2 Protobothrops mucrosquamatus | reverse complement strand
GGGGGGAGGGGGGGAGGGGGAGGGGGCTGAGTTGGGGGGGTCAAGCTACGAGGCAATGTGTCCCCCCCCTGAAAAAAATGGCTGCTACTTTCCCATCCTCTTATCTATATAGTATGACGACCGACGTCAGCCTATATAGCCCTATCGATCCGTGTCTGTGCGTTCAGGTTGAACGCGTGTGGGTCTCTCCCGGAGTGGGAATATGCCAGCCGACAGCCCGAGCTGTAACCCTCGTCCATCCATCCTCAGTGAGTTATTTTATCTCGTATCTATGTGGGTGGAGGTTTTATTTCCCCCCCCCTCCCCAGCCACCCACCCACCCCTCTTAATAATTCGCTTCCCTGCCTCTCTCTTAGTTGCATTATTTTAAGAATGAACGAGATGCTGGCTTCTCCTCCGAGCCGTGGGAGATTCCCGAAGCTCCATTCATAAAAAAAAAAAAATTTAAAAAAAAAATCCGCATGTTTTAAAAACCGGGTTTTTTTTTTAACCACCCGCGCCCCCCCCCCGGCGCGCGCCTCCCTCGGAAGCCTCGTTCTTTGATGTCTGGCTTTTTTTTTTTTTTAAAAAAAAAATCTTTTAAAAAAATAATAATTATAATTATAATTGTAACCATCCTCGCGCTGGTGGAACTGGAATTTTTTTTCCTCTCTTTTTCTTTTTTTCTTTCTTTCTTTTTTCTTTTCTCTGCTTAAAATGATGCTCCGTCGAGAGGCGACGTCGGTGGCGAGCGAGGGTGGGTTTGGGTCCCCCCCCCTTTTTTTTTTCTCAATGAGCCTTTCTCTTTGCCTTCGGAAAGATGAAGGTGGGTCTTTCTCTCTCTCTTTTTTTTAATGAATGAAATTCAATCCCACCCAAAAAAGGGAGAGACACACACACACAGAGAGAGAGAAAAGGATGAAAGAAGGAAGGAAGGAAAAGAGGGTGGGGGTCTATTTGTTTGTGAATCGAAGCCGCTCGAAGCTGGATTCATTCATAAAAAACAGCCAGGTTTTTTATCTGCAATGGCCATTGTGGTGAGCTAATCGCTTTCTCGTGTTTTTTTTTTTCTCTCTCTCTCCTGGATCTCGGTTTTGCATGGGGTCT
>NW_015433724.1:0-1086 GCF_001527695.2 Protobothrops mucrosquamatus | reverse complement strand
AGGTGGGTGTGGCCAGGTTGGGTGCGGCCTACTGGGTGGGTGTGGATGGAGTGGGTGTGGCCTACTGGGTGGGTGTGGCCAGCTCTACATTGTTCGCGTCAAGGGGGTCTGTGGGGGCCTGGGCAGGAGTGGGACAGATCTGGGGGTCTCTGGAAGAAGGGGGTGGGACCGGGGCAAGTGCCAAGGCATGGTCCACTGGAGGAGCCTCACTATTTCTCTCAGGCCATGCAGGGGGGGGCTTATGGAGCTAAGACTGAATGCCTTTCAGCATAGATGGCCACCACAAAATTGTACATTGGCTCCCAGCTGGCCTGGGCCAGGGCCAAGGCAGCGGGGTCCGTTCCCTCACTGTTTCCAGGATGGCTTCGCGGGCCACATGAAACCACTTCGCGGGCCGCATCCGGCCCCCGGGCCTTCCGTTTGACATGTCTGGACTAGTTGCTTGAAGTGTAAGGGGGAATAATGTGCGATGTTCATTTTTGTGCAAGTAATGTTGGTATTTTGGATAACCCAGCCTTATCATGCAAATATTCCTACACATCTCCCATTAATGTTAAATATTGTTTGGGTAGTATTTCTGGAAGCTGAGCCTTCTGAGAGAAAGTCCAGTGAAGAGCCAGTCATAATCTGAATATTTAAAACAGCAAGATATTTGAGCACAGCCATATATGATATTCCTTTCTAGCTGGTAGTAGAAGAGAGGCAATTCTTTCATTTATTTATTTATTTATTTATTACATGGATTTATATGCCGCCCTTCTCCCTATAGGACTCAGGGCGGCTTACAGCATATTAAAACACATAAAACATCGTCCCCCCATAAAAACCTATTAAAAACCAAATATTTTTTTTTCGCTGTATAATTAATTAAGATTTAAATTAAAATCATCCCTATTTAAAAATTCTCCCTAGGCCAGACCCGCTTGTTGAAAAAGCCATGTCTTGAGGGCGCGGCGAAAAGGTAGGAGGTCCGGAATCGTCCGGATCTCGGGGGGTAGTTCGTTCCAGAGGGTGGGGGCACCCACAGAGAAGGCCCTCCCCCTGGGGGTCGCCAGCCGACACTGCTTGGCCGACGGCACCCTGAGG
>NW_015433723.1:0-1086 GCF_001527695.2 Protobothrops mucrosquamatus | reverse complement strand
AGCTTCCTATTATCCTTTGCTCCCCCCACTACAGAGCTGCAAAGGAGGGATGGCAGAATTTTTTGGGGCTAAATTTGCTAAGGAAGGGAAGCCTAATTATTTAAAGGGGACCAGCAAAGGGAAGAGGAGGATTCCACAAAATGCCTAGACTGTACCTATGAGCCAGAGTTGTACGTCCTGTCCATGGGCAAGATCAAGTTAAGACTGGGAAATGGAACCAGGACGGGGCGTGACAACTTTGGCTGACTTGATCTGATTGGGCAGGAATACAGTCTCCACCCATTCTGTGGATCCTCCATCTCCAGTGCTGGAGAAAAAACAGTTCTAATTCAACTAAATGGCAAGATAAAGAATTAAAGAGGAGTCTAATACAGGTTCAAGTTTGCTTTTGCTGTAGTGAGAAAAATCAACAGTAGCAAAGGAGTTGGTTAAAAACCTAAACAGATTTCCTTTTTTGAGAATGCTTATAGAAAAATTAGTGCATTTATTCCTTCCTTCCAACATCAAAGACATAACTGATAGATCTGTACCTAGTAACAGAAGATGGAACTTTCACATCTGAACTGTGCTTTACCAAAAGTACACAGTATAGAAATTGGTTGAGTTTGGGAGACAATTAATGATATGTGGTTACTAGTTTCCTGTACAAAGATATAGAAGAATCTGAAATACCAGATTAAAGTACAGTTTTGATGTACTGGCTGATCAGTGATAACTTTCATCCTTTACAAACAAACAAGCAGACAAACAATTTGCTTCTAGGCTCATCATGTTTGAGATGTTTTAGAAGACTTTCATACAGGATCTTATTGTTTTGATGAATACATGATATATATACAGTATCTTTGATTCCCCTTTCTCTAAATAAAATCAAGACCTGCAGCATTAAAAAAAATAGATGCAGTTTTTAATTTCCTATCATTGTGTCTTTGTTAAACCTGTATGAAATAAACAGTTGGCAGGATTCATTCAAATTTACAAGACTAATGGAAACCTATGACGGGGAAGGAAGCATCTGCAGTGCTAGATAAAACCAATAGTCTCGTCTTCCCAGTTTCCGAACAAAAATGCTTGGGGCTATTTAGC
>NW_015433722.1:0-1086 GCF_001527695.2 Protobothrops mucrosquamatus | reverse complement strand
AAACTTAAAGAGGAAGTTGTTACAGCTTTGGCCCTGGCATTGAATTGCAACCCAGAGGTGATTTGTGGAGAAATAGAAAATTTTTTTAGAGTGAACTCCTGGGTTGCACGTCAAAGAAACTTACCTAGAGATGTGGTTGTTTATTTTACCACAAGAGTACGTCGTAATGAAATTATACAGTTCTTTTATCAGCAGAGATTTCAAATTGCCGTACAAGATATTATACTTTTAAAAGAAATACCTTCTAAGATTTTAAGAAGAAGAAAGGACTTTACATTTTTGACTCAGGAGTTAAAGAAGCGGCAGATACCTTTCAGATGGGAAATTCCTTTGGGTATTATATTGAACTTCGCAGGGACCAGACATAGATTAAACTCTGTTCAAAAAGCCAAAGATTTTTATTTGTCGGTCCTGAAAGCTGATACGTCACCATCATCGACATCTAAAGCACAGGAAGATTTGATGGAGCAACTTGTTGTGGAATTGCCTGGGGCCATGTCATTATCGGTAGAAGATCCTCAGAAGGAGCAAAGGATGACCCGTGCCGCTTATAGGCGTAAAGAGAGAGAGCAACAAAAAGAAACAGTCTCTATAACATATCCACAGCCTTCGGAGCCAGTGGGAGGGGCGAGGCCAAAGAGATCTGCAGCGATAGACATGCAGGGAATGCTTAGCAAGCTTTGTAAGCCAAAAGATGGATAAACACTGGAAGTGAGACTTTATTATGGAAATGGAAGAAATTAGTTTATTATATGTTTGTAATTGATAGTTTTTTGGTTTTTTTTTCTTTTTTGAAAGATGTAAAAAATTAAGATTGGGATTTTATTTTATTTTTCCAGCTGTGAAGCAGGAAGTATTGACTTAAGATTTTATTGAAAGTATAGACCGGAGAGGGAAGAAAGTGAAGGGAAAATTTAAGTGTAAAATGTAAGAAAAAATTATGTAAAGTTTAAATGTTGAAGGTGGATAGATTATATTTAGAAGTATGGAGTGATTAAATGTTATATAGTTTTTGAGTAGATATATTGGTTTTTAATTAATTTTAATTAATTTAATTGCCTTATTAGAGTTAAAGTAGGTATATAC
>NW_015433721.1:0-1086 GCF_001527695.2 Protobothrops mucrosquamatus | reverse complement strand
TGTTGTAAGGAGGGACACCTTGCTGTAGTTATAATTTCTAGGTCACGACACAAATTGGCATTACAATATGGAATATTCTAATAAATGAATTACATCATTTCCTATTAGCTCCCACCTCCTGCAGAGAAAATTAAAAACAATACAGTTAGTCCTCCAGTAACAACCTTAACTGAGCCTAAAAATTACAATTGTAAATCATACCAATCATTAAGGGGGTCATCATGTGACCCAACAAATTTTGCAATGTTATTGTGCCCATTGTTGTTAAGTGAATCCATGATCGTTAAGCAAATACTACGTTCATTAAGCGAATCCATTGCCCACAATGGACATTTTTGCTGGAAAAAATGGACTTTTTTTTTACCAGCAAAAAAAGTCATAACTGGCAGCCAGATGCCAGCTGGATGTTGCAAATTGCCATAAATGTGGACTGAGCACCCAAAGGGCAATCATGTGACTTAGGGGGTGGCCGTTGGAACTTTGAATCTGGGTTATAAGAACCTTTTGAGGTGTGTGTTGTAAGGTGGAACAGTTGCTAACCTGTCACCAGCAACAAAGATGATTAGGGGACTGGAGGCTAAAACATATAAGGAACGGTTGCTGGAATTGGGTTTGTATAGTTTAACAAAGAGAAGGACGAAGGGGGACATTAAATCAGTCTTCCAATATCTTAGGGGCTGCCCCAAAGACGAGGGAGTCAAGCTATTCTCCAAAGTGCCTGAAGGCACCAATGGATGGAAACTAACCAAGGAGAGAAGCAACCTAGAACTAAGGAGAAATTTTCTGACAGTTAGGACAATTAATCAGTGGAACCTGCCTCCAGAAGCTGTGAATGCTCCAACACTGGAAGTTTTTAAGAAGAGACTGGGCAGCTGTTTGTCTGAAATGGTATAGGGTTTCCTGCCTGAGCAGGGGGTTGGACTAGAAGACCTCCAAGGTCCCTTCCATCATCATCATCATCATCATCATCATCATCATCATCATCATCATCATCATTATTGTTATTGTTATTATTAATCATCGCACAGTCAGCCAGATGTTCAGACTGGATTTGGCATTTTGTCTACCTATCGAGTCCTTACCAAG
>NW_015433720.1:0-1086 GCF_001527695.2 Protobothrops mucrosquamatus | reverse complement strand
AAACTATTTGAGTGATTTTGGTCCAATCACCAGGTGATGGTGAGTTCTAGTTTTGTATTAGGTGTGAAAACTATTTGGGTGACTTTGGGCCATTCACCAGGAGATGGTGAGTTCTAGTTCTGTCTTAGGCATGAAAACTATTTGGGTGACTTTGGGCCATTCACCAGGAGATGGTGAGTTCTAGTTCCATCTTAGGTGTGAAAACTATTTGGGTGACTTTGAGATGATGAGTTCTAGTTCTGCCTTAGGCATAAAAGCTGGCTGTGTGACTTGGTGAAAATAATAAGTAATAGACGAAAATAAGCTTTTTTAAAGAAAAAAAACCAATCATATTGTAATTTAAATTCTACTTGCTGCAGAAGAAATAAGAATCTTCTGTTCTTTACTTCTTTCTTCCTTTCTTCCTCCCTCCCTCCCTCCCCTCCTTCCCTCCCCCTCCATCCCTTTTACCTTCTTTCTTCCCTCCCTCCCTCTCTTCTTTCTTCCTTGATTCCTTCCCTCCCTCCCCTTTTTGTTGGTCTGTCTTTGTTTTTATGCTCTTTGAGAAGCCTTTAATAACATGGATATAAAAAATGAAAATGAAGGGATACAAGGAACATCTGTAGGAGTGTGTCTCTGTGTACTGTGTGTGTGTGTGTGTGTGTGTGTGTGTGTGTGTGTGTGTGTGTGTGTGTGTGTTTCAAAATAGCCAGGAGGGTGACTGCAGCCCCGCCCCCTTCTTCCATGCATTCTGCTTGCAACACATTGAAAAGGGGGAAGGGCTTTGATCTCAATCACAGTTTGAGCCTCCCCTCCTCTCCAGACTCTGCTGATGAATACAGCGATCAAGGGGCGGATCCAATACAACTCTGCCAAGCTCACAACTGAGGGGAGATTTGAGTCTGGTGCTTGCAAATTGGAGTTTAGCCATTTACCCACTGCGTCAGACCACATCAGGGGGTCTTCAAACTTGGCCCTTTTAGGACTTGTGGACGTCAACTCCCAGCATTCCTCAGCCAGCGTGCCTGGCTGAGGAATTCTGGGAGTTGAAGTCCACAAGTCCTAAAAGGGCCAAGTTTGAAGACCCCTGGACTATAGGGTTAGCTT
>NW_015433719.1:0-1086 GCF_001527695.2 Protobothrops mucrosquamatus | reverse complement strand
GGAAGCTTTGGCTCTGGTGGCTGGCATTAAGAAGTTCCATGACTTCATCTATGGCCGCCATTTTATGGTCTTCACGGACCACAAGCCTTTACTGGGGCTATTCACCACCTCCAAACAAACTCCTCATATCCTATCCCCTCGTATGCTCCGTTGGTCCATCTTCCTCTCAGCTTATGACTATTCACTGGTCCATAAGCCTAGCAAGGAAATGGGTCATGCAGATGCTTTGAGTAGGCTGCCATTACCTACTGTGGAGCCTGATCCCGCTCCTGCTGTACACATATTGTCAATTCAGGAGTTGCCTGAATGCCCCCTCAATGCTAGGGATGTGGCTGCTGAAACTGCCACTGACCACACGCTCAAACGCGTGCTGTCATGGGTTCTATCTGGGTGGCCTGACAGGTGCTCGGCAGAGGATTTTCAATGTTTTTGGGTCAAGAGGCACGAGTTGTCCACTTTCAATGGCTGCCTCCTCTGGGGATCGAGAGTTGTGATCCCAGCCTCATTGAGGGCTAGAATCTTGATCTCATTACATGAGGGTCACCCTGGAATTGTAAGGATGAAGGTGCTTGCTCGCAGCCATCTGTGGTGGCCAGGCATTGACCGGGCCATCGAGTCCCAAGTACATGGATGTCATACCTGCCAACAGTCCAGGCCTGAAATGCCCCAGGCCCCTGTACACAGGTGGAGGAAACACACACTCCATGGTCTAGAATACATGTAGATTATGCTGGGCCCTTTCAGGGTCAATTCTTCCTGGTTGTTGTTGATAGCCATTCCAAATGGCTGGAGGTCGTGCCTGTGTCTTCTACCACAGCCGCCAAGACTATTCAAGTGTTGAGAAACATTTTTGCTGCACACGGGTTGCCAGATGTTCTAGTGTCAGTTAACGGTCCTCAATTTACTTCTACTGAGTTTCAGGGATTTCTCCGGACCAACATGATCCGCCACGCTGCTTCGGCTCCCTTCCATCCTTCCACCAACAGTCTGGCTGAACGGATGGTCCGCGTCACCAAGGACGCCCTCAAGAAGCTGACTTACGGTAACTGGCATCACAGGTTGGCTGACTTTCTTTTGGCACATCGT
>NW_015433718.1:0-1086 GCF_001527695.2 Protobothrops mucrosquamatus | reverse complement strand
ACTCATTGTTTTCTTACATCTGGTATAATTTAAAGTAGGCAGCATTGGACACGTGGGGTTATTGAGTGATTTTACTAGTAAAAAAGGTAAAGGTTTCCCCTTTCCAGTTGTGTCCAACTCTATGGAGTGAAACTCACCTCCATTTTTTAGCCAAGGGAGCCAGCATCATCCAAAAACACTTCTGTGGGCATGTGCCCAGCATGACTATATGCCGAGGCACATAGAACACTGTTACCTTCTCACCAAAGTGGTACCTCTTTATCTACTCGCATTTGCATGCTTTCGAACTAGGTAGGCAGGAGCTGGGGCAAGTAATGGGAGCTCACTCTGTTGCACACTGCTCAGGTCTTGAATCCAAGCTTTCAGCTTTCCAGGTGACAAGCTCAGTGTCTTTAACCACTGAGCTATCACATCCTCCAATTTTACTAGTATTGTAGCTCAATTTAACATTTCACTATTTTAATTCAATGACAAATAAGATATCATTCTACAAAACTCTTTGAAGTAATGTCCAGGTATGAATAACATTCTTGTTTGCTTATTCACTCAAAACCTTTCCCATAATTCTTCTTAGTAGAGCTTTTAGCTTATAAAATACTCGCTGGAATAAATAATAAAGAGATATTCCTTGCTTAAAAGGCAGTATCAAGCCAAGTGATCCCCTCGAGGAGGGAGCATTAGAGTTATGTGTTCACAATAAAAACTCCTTCCCTATTGCGCTTGCTTCACCTCTTCTCCCATGTTTCCACATTTTTTTTTTTACTTCCTACCCAAAGGTAATTGTGACCTTGGTCATGCTGATTCAGAAATTTTATTTGTCTGGTGTTTTTGGTGTATAACCAGATTAGCAATCAAATACCCGTATTTATCGGCGTATAACACGCACCGGCGTATAACACGCACCTTCATTTTAAGAGGGAAATTTCAAGAAAAAAAAAGCGCCGGCTCGGGAGCGAAAGCAAAAGGGGAGGGGGAGTGGGGCTTCGTTCACACGCGGATCCCCATGCTCGTATTTATTTACCGTATTATGCCCCGGCTGGCGGCGGCGGCAGCAGAAACAGCAGCCTCCTTCCTCGGTTAGCTCCG
>NW_015433717.1:0-1087 GCF_001527695.2 Protobothrops mucrosquamatus | reverse complement strand
GGTGATTGGCCCAAAGTCACCCAGCCGGCTTTCATGGCTAAGACGGAACTAGAACTCCCTATCTCCTGGTTTGTAGCCTGGTGCCTTCACCCCTAGACCAAACATTTTCCCAAGGATTAACAAGCAAAATTGTCTCTCTAGGGTGCAACCAAGATGGCGTCCACGACAGCAGAATCAAAGCTCCATGTTGCCGGTCAAAGCTCAGCAGAGCTTCAGTTGCAAGACCCTGGCCGCTCTGAACACCCCTGTAAGGTAGGCAAGGAGAGAGGGCCAAGAAGGGAAGCACCCCGGGCGCCGAAAGGGAAGCCTTCCTCTTAAGTTTGTGCCACCGTTCACACCTGGTGTTGGCCACTTGACATTCGGCCTGCCACAACACAGGCATTTTGCTCAAATTAGCTGCCAATCGGGTCTCGTGTAACCAGAACGATGAGGTCAGAAAGCTCGAATCCCCGAGTCTCAGCTTTCTCATTCCTGAGCCGAAGGACGGCGGGGCGCGACACGGTGTACAAACCCAGATAGTATGTCGGTTTCCCCTGTCCCCGAACGGGCCTCTCCTAACATCGCTTCTCCCTTTTTGCTCAGACTGGAAACAAAAGACGTTTGGCCCGTTTTGCACCCTGACTGACGTCTTTTCGGAGAAATCCAAAGGCCGAAGGCAACGCGACGCAGCAGAAATAACCCCGGGATTAAGTTCCACCTTTGCTCGGGGGAATAGAAAGCCCTCGTAATCTTGGAAGATCGCGAAAGAGCGATCCAAGCTAGCATGGAGGAGACATTTCCTCTTAGGAGTGAGAACACTTAACCCGTGGAACTCCTTGCCTCCAGAAGTTGGGGGTGCTCCGACACTGGAGGGTTTTTAAGAAGAGGTTGGACAGCTGTTTGTCTGGAATGGTAGAGGGTCTCCTGCTGGAGGAGGGGGCTGGACTAGAAGACCTCTAAAGTCCCTTCCAGCCCTATGGTCCTATTACTTGAGAGGAATGAATGAATGAATGAATGAATGAATGAATGAATGAATGAAGAAAGGAAGGAAGGAAGGAAGGAAGGAAGGAAGGGAGGGAGGGAGGGAGGGAGGGAGGGAGGGAGGAGG
>NW_015433716.1:0-1087 GCF_001527695.2 Protobothrops mucrosquamatus | reverse complement strand
AGAATTAGAATTAGAAGAAGAAAAAATAATAATTTCCCTGGCTTTCTATTGTAAGAAGTAATCTGGCAGATCGAAGTGTTCCCTTCCTCCCGTCTTCTGTCAAGCGATTTCTGTAGGTGTGAAGCTGACTTGTGATGCTTATATGAGATGGGGGGGCGGGGGGGGCAGTTGCAACTGTCATTTGGCGATGTGGGGAGACGGTCGCTCCGTTTGCAAGCGCCGCGTCGGTTCTGACGCCCCTCGGTTGCTGTTGACGTTATGCATGTATGAATCGGTCCCGAACCTCGCCAGAGTCCTGTAAAAGAAAAGCCCAGATTTTGTGCGCTTTTACTCTGAGCGAACACGGCTACGTCCTCGTTTTACGTGGCTTATTTGGGTACTGCCGGGAGTAAGCCCCCTTCCCCCCTCGTCCTTCAAGCATGAAGAATGGGGTTGAGCCCCTTCACCAGTTTGGGGGGGGGGGAGTGTCCTTGGAAGAACTGGTTGCACTTAAGATGACAGCCTTGCTCAAGGCTGCCCCCGCGTCCTGTGGTCCCCCCCAAATGTGCCGGTGGCTGAATGTTTCAGCTCTCTTAAATGGGCTGTCCAAATTGTAGGAGGTTTCACTGGCGCGTGCAGAGGTTACAGCATTTGTCTCGACGTTTCCTTTGCTGCCTGTAGAAGCCTGTGGAGCAGACAGGACCCTTGGTGTCTGGCCATTTGAGTGGAGGAGGGCATGGCCCGGAGGCATGGAGCCATTGTTCAGCTGCCCTTTTGCTATCTGGGCTCCTTCCTTCCTTCCTTCCTTCCTTCCTTCCTTCCTTCCTTCCTTTTCTTCCTCCCTCCCTCCCTCCCCTTCCCTTCAGTTTTCTTTCTCCCTTCCTTCCTTCCTTCCTTCCTTCCTTCCTTCCTCCCTTCTTTCCTTCCTTCTTTTCTTCCTCCCTCCCTCCTTCCCCTTCCCTTCCTTTCAGTTTTCTCTTTCCTTCCTTCCTTCCTTCCTTCCTTCCTACCTTTTCTTCCTCCCTCTCCCTCCCCTTCCCTTCAGTTTTCTCCCTTCGTTCCTTCCTTCCTCCCTCCCTCCCTTCCTTCCTTCCTTCCTTCCTTCCTT
>NW_015433715.1:0-1087 GCF_001527695.2 Protobothrops mucrosquamatus | reverse complement strand
TGGTGACCTAACCCTAACCCTAAGTGGAATTTTCCTCCTATGGGATTTTCCCATGTATTTTACCAGGAAAGAAAGGGCAGGATACAAAGGTCAGTGCCCTCCTAACCATACCCAAGAACTTTGAATTTGTTGGCGATGTCCATTTTGCTCTATGAGTTCATGGTGACCTAACCCTAACCCTAAGTGGAATTTTCCTCCTGTGGGATTTTCCCATGTATTTTACCAGGAAAGATAGATAGGGCAGGCAACAAAGGTCAGTGCCCTCATAACCATACCCATGCACTCCGAATTTGTTGGCGATGTTTATTTTGCTGTATGAGTTCATGGTGACCTAACCCTAACCCTAACCCTAAGTGGAATTTTCCTCCTATGGGATTTTCCCAAGTATTTTGCCAGGAAAGATAGATAGGGAAGGCTACAAAAGTCAGTACCCTTCTAACCATACCCAAGCACTCCGAATTTGTTGGCGATGTCCATTTTGCTCTATGAGTTTATGGTGACCTAACCCTAACCCTAAGTGGAATTTTCCTCCTATGGGATTTTCCCATGTATTTTACCAGGAAACATAGATAGGGCATGCAACAAAGGTCAGTGCCCTCGTAACCATTCCCAAGCACTCCGAATTTGTTGGCGATGTCTATTTTGCTCTATGAGTTCATGGTGACCTAACCCTAACCCTAAGTGGAATTTTCCTCCTATGGGATTTTCCCATGTATTTTACCAGGAAAGAAAGGGCAGGCAACAAAGGTCAGTGCCCTCGTAAACATTCCCAAGCACTCTGAATTTGTTGGCGATGTCTATTTTGCTCTATGAGTTCATGGTGACCTAACCCTAACCCTAAGTGGAATTTTCCTCCTATGGGATTTTCACATGTATTTTACCAGGAAAGATAGGTAGGGCAGGCAACAAAGGTCAGTGCCCTCGTAACCATTCCCAAGCACTCCGAATTTGTTGGCGATGTCTATTTTGCTCTATGAGTTCATGGTGACCTAACCCTAACCCTAAGTGGAATTTTCCTCCTATGGGATTTTCCCATGTATTTTACCAGAAAAGATAGATAGGGCAGGCAACAAAGGTCAGTGCCCTC
>NW_015433714.1:0-1087 GCF_001527695.2 Protobothrops mucrosquamatus | reverse complement strand
ACGTTCCAGATCAAAGGAATTTATTTGTAGGATGAGAGCAAGAGTTCCTCCTTCTGTTACCATCTGAACTGCTCATTTGGGAAAAAAACCCATAATGGTCTTGGAGAGAAATTGCTCTTTATAATTCTAGGGCACAGAAGAATATGTAGTAAATATATTGTTGATAATATACTTCTGAGGTGCAGATCTAATCAAAACTGGTTTTTTTTAGATGTGCTTAGGCACACGAGAAAGAGAAAAAATCCCTTTCACAATTTATGAGTATGACCCTTAAAATGATGTGAAAATATCACACTCAGCTGTCAAAGAAGTCAGGCCTTATTACTCAGTTGCCGGATGAACAATTGGCAAGAAAATAAATGGCAAGGAAAGAGTTAAGCCCCTCCCCTCTTTCTCTTCCAAACTGCTTCCTCTCCATTCTGCTTTTGATTTAAGACGTGGCAAATTGAAATAGTTGTACACATTTGTACGTAACAGCAGCTTGCCTATAAACGTATAATATTTAGATAGAACTCAGAATTGATTCCTGGGTGGATCAGTCACTACTGCTGTTTTTCATTTAATAGTTGCAGTGGGTTGTCATGCTTGGTACAAACAATATATAATGGACTCCGGGAACTCAAACAAGAATGACAGAATCTGATACCGTTGCTTAACCAGCTTGAAATCAGAGAAAATATCAAGTATACAAGAGAATTAACTCCTTGCATTTGATTCTTGTACAAAGTATTTGGTTCATCAGAATAGATAAGATGGCAAGAACACTTATCTTATCTTATCTTATCTTAAATTTAATTTATATACCGCCCTTCTCCCATAGGACTCAGGGCGGTTCACAGCATATTTAAAAAACAGATACTATACACAATACAAAATACAAAAAATACAAAAAAAATACAACAATATAAACCCCAATAAAACCGAATTAAAAACCAAATATTGACGGCTGTGTTTCCAATTAAAATTGCTTCTAAAATCATCCCTACCTAAAATCCTCCCTAGGTCAGGCCCGCTTGCTGAAAAAGCCATGTCTTGAGGGCGCGGCGGAAAGTAAGGAGATCCGGAATCATCCGGATCTCGGGGGGCA
>NW_015433713.1:0-1087 GCF_001527695.2 Protobothrops mucrosquamatus | reverse complement strand
CTGGCCTAGGGGAAAATTTTAATGGGGTTTTAAAGTAATTTTTAAATCAATCTGACCACATTACTAATATTTGTTTTTACTGATGTTTTTAATATTGTAGTTCTGGGGATTAGTGTTTTATCTGGTTGTTAGCCGCCCTGAGTCCGCAAGGAGAAGGGCGGGATATAAATTAAATTAATAATAATAATAATAATAATAACCTACCAGTCTTTTCACAGTGGCGAACAACTAACAAGGAAGCCCACAAACCTCCCAGCAGAGAGCCTTCGGAAACAGTCCCACTACCCCTGAGGTTAATTGCCGTGAATCCCCATGGCTTCTGTTAATTGATCCGGCCCTCCTTTGATGCCAAACCAGTTAGTAGTCAGCATCGCCTCTTGAGGCACTGAATTCTAAAGTTTAATTATGTCTTGGGTAAATGTCTCCTGCTTCTTCCAAGAGTCACATTCACGGGGTGACCTTTGGTTCTAGCATTTTGGGAAGGGGAAAGAGCTTCTGTTTGTGCAATGTATCCATGCCATGCATAATTTTGTATGCCTCAGTCATGTCCTTGATTGGTCATGTCAGGTCGAAAGGAGCTCATTTGCCTCTTTTCTAGGCCAAAAGGCCCCAGATGTCACCCCCTGTGCCACCCCCAATCACCTTCATTGGCACCTCTGGATCTTCTCCAGCTCCACCAACTCCTTGAGGTGTGGCCACACCGGATGTGGCTGCACCATTGGTATCTACTGGGGCATTATGTGGTTGGCATCTCTAGTTTCCGTATTGTTTCTTGTTATCCCTAAGATACTGTTGGCCTTTTTTAAGGTGGATGCAGACTCTGTTGACCCCCTTCGTGGAACACTCATGCTGTGGTGCACAGATAGATGGATGGATGGATGGATGGACGGACGGACGGACGGACGGACAGACCTTTATTGCCATTTTTACTGTGGGCACAATGGCACACATTAAATGAAATTTAGTTGCTTGCTCTCAAAAGTGTACACGTACATAACACATATTTAAACTGCTATATACAACATATGTATAGACCTACACACTTACGTATAAGTAACATATAAATATTAATCACTGTCCATCTTGA
>NW_015433712.1:0-1087 GCF_001527695.2 Protobothrops mucrosquamatus | reverse complement strand
GGGTTGATTGATGCATCCACTATCCCCACAGAAGTTAGATTTTGCTTCAAATAGACACAGTTTCTTTGAGGTTAAAGTAATTCCCCACCCCACTGAATAGCTATAATACAGACTTGTGTTTAAGGACTTAACTAGTTCTTAACTGCTTCGGAAATCAAGACAGTGTCCTAGAGAGGCTCCATACCAATAGGCAATAAGATCATAATCTCTACTGCCATTGTGATTTTTACCTCCCTGTAAACTCTCTGGAGGGGAGAGTGGAAAATGGACAGCAATGGACAGAATAGAAAAGAACTACAATTGTGACAGTGTTTTTATGATCTTTGAGAAAAAGAAAATACAATCAGGTCAGATCAGATCAGATCAGAGACATGTGAACAGAAAGCAGCGGCTTCCTAGGATTCTGTAGGACAGCTAGAAGCACTATAAAAGTGGCCAGCATTCAGAACCCAGGTATCTGGACTTATGATGCCTGTTTACAAAAGTGAATGAATTAATTGAGAGAGGAGTGAGTGGGATCATTGTGTCATGGGGAAAAGAACCACTGAGTGCAAGATATGTGTAGTCTGATCTGTAGCTTATTGAAAACAGTCAAAAAATTTTTTTAATAATACTGCAAAAAGTTACTGCTTTGAAGGAATAACGTTAACTTTAATATATATTTATATAAAGAGGGAGGGGGAAAGAGGGAGCTCAATTGCAATGGTATATAGCTCAAAACCGTTTTGAAATGTTAAAAAAAATCATAGACAGAAACAGATAAAATGCTTTATATAGGTATAGGATAATAAATCAGGTGAAACAAAAATAATCCTTTGACCTGGATATCTTCGAGACCGCCTCCTGCCGCAGATTACCTCCCATCGGCCTGTACGCTCCCACAGAGTTGGTCTCCTCAGGGTGCCGTCAGCCAGACAGTGCCGGCTGGCGACCCCAAGGGGGAGGGCCTTCTCGGTGGGAGCTCCCACCCTCTGGAATGAACTACCCCCAGAGATCAGGGTGATCCCTGATCTCCCTTCCTTCCGCCGCGCCCTTAAGACATGGTTATTTCAGCTTGCGGGACTGGCCTAGGGGAAATTTTTAGCGG
>NW_015433711.1:0-1087 GCF_001527695.2 Protobothrops mucrosquamatus | reverse complement strand
CTCTCTTAATCTCTAGTCCTTTGATCTGTTCATCTTTCTGAATCACTCTAGTTAGTACCTCCAAGGACAGTACAAACAATAATGGTGATAATGGGCAACCTTGCCTTGTGCCTTTTTGAATTTGGAAGCTTTCAGTTGTTTCTCCGTTAATTATTACTTTGGCTGCCTGTTTGGAATAGATTGATTTAAACATATTTATGAAATTCTACCCAAAGTCCATATACACCAATTGATTGAGCATAAAATCCCATTTCACGTTGTCGAATGCTTTTTGTGCATCAAGAAAAATTAAACCCATTTGTTTTTCATTGTGGACCTCATAATACTCCAATACGTCCAAAACAATCCTAACATTATTTATTATGTATCTTTTAGATAAGAAACCATTTTGATCCGAGTGTATAAAATCTACTAGAAATCTTTCAGGTCTTTGAGCCATTATGGCCATAAAAATCTTATAGTCCGAGTTTAGTAATGAGATGGGCCTACAGTTTTTAATAAGCGTCAGGTCTGAGTTTGGGAACGGAAGGATTTATAATGGCTTGCAGACAGATGATCATTTGCATTCATCATCATCATCATCATCATCATCATCATCATCATCATCATCATCATCATCATAAAGTTGGAAGGGACCTTGGAGGTCATCTAGTCCAACCCCCTGCTCAGGCAGGAAACCCTATACCATTTCGGACAAATGGCTGTCCAGTCTCTTCTTGAAAACTTCCAGGGTTGGAGCATTCACCGCTTCTGGAGGCAGGTTGTTCCACTGGTTAATTGTTAACTAGACAGTCTCGAAGGCAAATGACCATCCGTCTGCAAAGCCATTATAAATCCTTCCACTCCCTCTAGCGGAGCTGAAGAAGCTTCTTGGATGAGAAGCGAAAGGTCTTCAAAAGAAACACAAGAAAGTCCAGTTGCCTGAGGGGGGGGGGGGAAGGAAGCACCTTTGGGACAACCGTGACCTGAATGACTGAGATCCTCCATAGACAGGAGATTGGACAGCTGCGTGTCCGAAATGGTTATAGGCTCTCCTGCTTGAGCAGGGGGTTAGACTAGAAGACCTCCAAGGTCCCTTCCAACCCTA
>NW_015433710.1:0-1087 GCF_001527695.2 Protobothrops mucrosquamatus | reverse complement strand
TCGTAACAAAGCCCCTCTTTCATTTCTCCAGCCTATCTTATGTCCTTTCCAAATGTCGGAGCCCCTCAAGTAATTATGCTTTGCAACCTAAAAGACGGGCGAGGCAGAATATTTGGAAAACCCAAAGGGACCAAGTTTCCCCCAGTTTAAGGGTTCTCTTCTCCCTTCTCCCATTGCTTCAAAACCTAACAACGAGGACCTGGTTTCCACTTGTTAGCTCAGTGTGTATCCAACGTAGCAACATTGAGACGAGTGGACTTCAACTCCCAGAATTCCCCAGCCAGTACATCCCAAAGGTGCTGCTTTGGAATCAAAGAAGCTTCTTGGAGGAGAAGCACAACATTTTCAAGGGGGAACCCCCCATCCAAGAAAAGTCCAGTTGGACTTTTGGAAAACGCATCTTTGGGACAACCGTGAGAGAGAATCTGCGTAGATATCCAGCCAGCCCGTGCTGGCAGGGGAATTCTGGGAGTTGAAGTCCACCCATCTTAAAGGGACCAAAACACTGTATTAGCCTATATCGCGAACCAAACCACGATGAAGCATGTATGCTTATTGTGTGTGTGTGTGTGTGTCACTTCCTAGGTTGGCTGGAATCCCGTCTCTGGTCAAAATCTCCCTGGAGTTTCAATTCGCTGCCAAATATGAACTTACAGATTTTCAGGCAGGATATATCAATCTGGTCCTCCGGGAATGTAATATTTTGTTTGGAAACATTAACATCCAAATTCTCGGTCTGTGAGTATGCGGGACTGTTTTGAGGTTTTAATTGGGGGGAGAGGGAGGGGTGTCCTTGGTGCTCTCTGGACTGGGTTGTTTTCTTGCAGACGTTTCATGACCCAACTAGGGAGCATCATCAGTGCTAGAAGGGAGTGGAGTTGGCAGGGGGAAGGAGGAGGAGGAGGAGGAGGAGGAGGAGAAGGACTGTGGGGTCCTTGGTGCTCTCTGAGCTTGGTGGTTTTCTTGGAGATGTTTCATTACCCAACTAGGCAATATCATCAGTGCTAGAAGGGAGTGGGGTTTTTAGAGAGGACAAGGAAAAGAAGAAGAGGAGGAGGAGGAGGAGGAGGAGGAGGAGGAGGAGGAG
>NW_015433709.1:0-1087 GCF_001527695.2 Protobothrops mucrosquamatus | reverse complement strand
CCCCCCGAGATCCGGACGATCCCGGATCTCCTAACCTTCCGCCGCGCCCTCAAGACATGGCTTTTTCAACAAGCGGGACTGACCTAGGGTGAATTTTAAATAGGGAAAATTTTTTAAAGATTTTAATAATGACACAGCCATAAATATATTTGGTTTTTAATTGGTTTTATAGGGGAAATGTTTTTTGTGTTGTTTTTTTAATATGCTGTGAGCCGCCCTGAGTCCCGTGGGGAGAAGGGCGGCATAGAAGTTGGAAAATAAAAAAAAAAATTATTTATACTCTATACCATAAAAAATTCAGCTGGCCTTATTCAAGGAGAACAGAACATTTGGGGCCCTGCTATTTGTTTTAAATAGCTCCTCTG
This sequence comes from Protobothrops mucrosquamatus, assembly GCF_001527695.2. Taxonomy (NCBI): domain Eukaryota; kingdom Metazoa; phylum Chordata; class Lepidosauria; order Squamata; family Viperidae; genus Protobothrops; species Protobothrops mucrosquamatus. The sequence continues at coordinate 722 of NW_015433709.1, read as the reverse complement.
TTAATTATGTGTCATCAAGTTGACCTTGACTCTTAGTAACCACCTGGGTAGACTTTCTCCAGGATGAAGCTATTAAACTAGGGCAAACAAATTGCTTTCCAATATGTAATATTTTTCAAGGATATGATTGTTTATTGCCTAACTTCACAAGGTTCATGTTTCATGTTTCAAATTCATCATCATAAACTGCTTTGTTAGGCAAGGGAAGGCCCTCTGGCTACCCAATTCCTAGGGTGAGGTTTGCACCCACCCTATCCTTCTGCAAGGGCCTGAACACCTGTCTCTGCTGGTTGGCCTGGGGACCCAATAGGGCAGGGGTGTCAAACTGCCGGCCCACGGGCCAGATGCATCATAGCAAAACCACACCCACCCCATTGTTGGCAATGGCAAAAAAGTTACGATACGTGTCACGTGACATTGCAAGTTTGACACCCCTGCAATAGGGGAATATATCACTGCAGATGGTTGCTAGCTAACTTGCTTCCTGCTACCTCTCTGCTCATATTTTTAGTTTCATATTACAGTATTTCCACTATTTATTTTCATTGTTTCATTCCTTTACTATTGTTATTTTTTACATTTTTTATCTTTTTTTCTATTTTATTGTTGTAAGCTACCCAGAGTAATTCCATGACAAGATGGGCAGCAAATTGATTTCAAAGATATGTTGAGTTTGTTTGTACATGGAACGAACTGGGTGATTTTAAACCTGTTTCCCTGAA
>NW_015433708.1:0-1087 GCF_001527695.2 Protobothrops mucrosquamatus | reverse complement strand
AACGCTCCTAATGTATCACAGTGTGTATTTCAATGTGTAGCCCTTTGTTCTTTAAGGAGGGTAGTATAAAAACTGAAGTCTAATCCCGCCCTCCTCGTTCAGAATTGCCTATCTCTAATATGCTCTGAACCTTGCGCAAATAAACTTCTCTGCTAAACCCCTCTGGAATTCGTAAGAGTTCTTTCGTTTTCCACAAGAACTTGGTAGTATTGAGTCCGCTCTTGCCTTTCTACCTTGCGCTACCCGTGCATCCGTGCAGGGATTACAAGTACTGCACCGCCCCATCCATCCCCGGACTCTGAGCGAAAGACTGTAAAAACTGCACAGAAACGGCACTTTTCTTCTGCCGGTTGCCAGACATCGCCTTGGAGGAAGGCGCCCAAGATGCTCAACGACTCTGTCCTCGGCCAGCGCTGGACCCCGGGCGTTGGTTGTGAAGCCTTACGTGTGGAAAGGACACATCGGGCACTCACCCTGCCGGAGTCCGCGAAACGGAGGCTGGGTCCGGGCGCTTCCCAAGAAGCGAGGCAGAAGCGCTGTAAATCGAGAGAGCAGCCCCGCCGCGGGAGCCGCCATCTCTGAAGTGCTGAGGCGCTTCCTCTTCCGCTTTCAGAGTCCCGCGATTGGAGCAAGACGGTATCCGACTCCGCCCCCCCCCCGGAACTCTCCCGGCTTAGAAAAGCGCTGCCCGGTGTCTCGCTCGCAACCGGCGGGAAGCTTTCCCTGGGATTTGAAATACGTTTGTGGAAGCTTAGCCTTTTCCAATACGGCAGACAAGGATCTCATCCACGAAATGCATTTGGTCTAACGATGGGTTATGAAATCCTGGGTTTCTGCGTGTTAAAGAACCCCACTGTTCTCCCCCCCCCCATTGGAAGGATGGGGCGTCTGCGGATTTCGCTTTCCGCGTGGATTTTGTGGCTTTCCGCGTGGATTTCTTATTTTGTAAATACGAGCTCTAAGTTGAACACTGAAGTGCTGCTGTTTGTTAAGAAGCATCATTGATTTTAATTCTTACACTGCTAATTTTGTGTTCTCAAGACACAATTTTGAGGGATAGGAAAAAGCCACAGTTAACCAGATATTT
>NW_015433707.1:0-1087 GCF_001527695.2 Protobothrops mucrosquamatus | reverse complement strand
AACCACCGCATAACCGTGCCTCCCACTCCCAACCCACCTAAACGCCGCAGCATGATACTGTGGTCCACAGTATCAAAAGCCGCTGAGAGGTCCAAAAGAACTAGGACAGAGGAATAACCTCTGTCCCGGGCCCTCCAGAGATCATTGACCAACGTGACCAATGCCGTTTCCGTGCTGTACCCCGGCCTGAAGCCCGACTTGAGGGGGTCCAGATAATCTGTTTCCTCCAGGTGCCGAGGGAATTGCTGTGCAACCACACTCTCAACAACCTTCGCCACAAAGCGAAGGTTGGAGACTGGGCGATAGTTGGCCAATACATCTGGATCCAGGGAAGGCTTCTTCAGGAGGGGTCTCACCTTATACCTCACCTTCCAAGAATTCAAGGCAGGTTCTTTTTTGCCATAATATTAATCCTATAAGAGTTGAGAAAGAATCAAGCCTGAAGTCACTTAGTGAGTTTCCAGGATTAAGGTTCAACTTGAACCTGGTCTTCCAAACGTAGTCCAACTCTTTAATCATTTTGGTTGCTTAATATGCTCTGTATGTTATCAAGTTTCCAGTTTATTGTGCTGAAATATTTATTTTTATATGAATGTAAAACATCCTTGGCTTTTTTAGTTGATGCTTCAGTTACACTATTATGTACAGTCAATTCTGATTTAAATATATTACTATAATATGATGATTAGAAATATCAGGTCGATATAGCATTATATTAAGTATGAAATTCCTAAGTTCTTAGGGAAGATAGCATAAATCAACAAACACTATTCTGAATTGGTTTTGTTTACCCTTAATATTATCAAGACATACCCAAATTTGGCAGGTTTTTTTTTTCAATATATATTTCAATATCTCATATGTTATACTTAATCATGCATGCAAACATATAGGCATTCACAATATGAACACATCAATATTTGAAATACATAGAATGCATTTTCTTTCTATTCTTTTTAAAATCTTGAAAGCTTGCTCAGACTTCTGGTCACTTCTAATAAAGGTATTGTGCAGCTGTGAACTTTGGACCTTATTTCCATGAAATAGTGCCCCTATTTTGCCTCTTAAATTTGCAGTAGTGTTAAAT
>NW_015433706.1:0-1087 GCF_001527695.2 Protobothrops mucrosquamatus | reverse complement strand
CTAGTTGGAATTTATGCCCCGAATGAAGGGCAAAAACGTTTCTATAAGAAACTGCATAATATTATCAGCCAGATAGAATATGATAGTATCTGCATAATGGGTGACTTCAATGCAATTGTGGATAAGAACCTAGATTATAAAGGTGGAAAGAGCAGAAAAAGAACTAGAGGAACAATACCAGATACATTTTTAAAAATGGCAGATGAGTTCAATATTCAGGATACTTGGAGAGAAAGGAATATAGAGAAAAAACAGTTTACTTTCTACTCTGGACGTCATCAATCATGGTCCAGAATCGACATGGTGTGGATGTCAGCTGACTTAAATTTAGAAGTAGAGGAGATTGTAATTGATACGAATACCTGGGCTGACCACAATCCGATTAGAATTAGATGGAAGGGGCAAAAAAACATGAGGAGATGAACTCTGAAAAGGGCAATTTTAAAACATAAAGAATTCAAATTAAAATTAGAAGAACAATTTGACTTCTTTTTTAAGTTCAATAAGAAGGAAGATACAAATTGCCAAAATTTATGGGACACAGCTAAAGCCTACATGAGAGGAGTTGCAATCTCTTATATGGCCAGGCAACATAAAATCAAAACACAACGTCAAAGACAATTAGAAGAAGAGCTAAGTAAAGTTGAGGAAAACTTGCAAAGGGAACCACAAAGATGTGATCTGAAGCAACAGATAAATTTAATCAAACATAAGATGGATATTATAGTGAAGGAAGAGTTAGGACAGCAGATAAAACGTACTAAACAAAATTTCTTTGAAAACGCCAATAAACCAGGGAGATGGTTGGCTTATAAAATCAAAAAACATAACAATAAGCAGAGGGTTACCAAACTTTATAATGCCAAGGGTGACATGCTATGCCAGAATGAAGGAAAGAAACTAGTGGCATATGAGTTCTATAAGAATTTATATAAAGACGATGAAAAGAGAAACAACTATGATATAGTACAGTATTTACAATCAGCTGACTTACCAAAGGTCCCAGAAGAATTTAAAACTCTGCTGAATAAAGAGATAACACATTTAGAACTCTCGGCTGCAATTAAGAAACAAAAGAATAATAAAG
>NW_015433705.1:0-1087 GCF_001527695.2 Protobothrops mucrosquamatus | reverse complement strand
CAAGAACTCATTCACGAGGGGGGAGCGGACCTGGCAGGTATCACCGAGACCTGGTTGGGCATAGAAGGGGGAGTTCCCCTTGTTGATCTGTGCCCACCGGGTTTCCAGGCATTCCATCAGCCGAGGGCCCGGGGTAGGGGCGGGGGGGTAGCAGTCATTATAAGGGAGAGCCTGTGTCCAAGGGAGGCCACTGTGCCTCAGATAGACGGTGCAGAGTCCCTCCTTGTGAAGTGGGAGCAAGGGGTGCAAGTGGGCCTGTTGATAATATACCTGGCCCCCTGCTATGTGTCAACGGCCCTGCCTGAGCTGGCTGACGTGATAGCCGGGGTGGCGGTTGAGACCCCCAGACTTATAGTCATGGGAGATCTCAACCTGCCGTCGGCGGGCGAAACGTCAGCGGTGGCTCTGGAGTTCTTGGCCTCCATGACGACCATGGACTTGACCCAATTAGTTCATGCACCCACTCACACAGGAGGACATACACTGGATCTAATTTTTGTCTCTGGCCAGTGGCAGAATGATCTGGAAATGGGGGAGATAATTATAGAGCCTTTGTCATGGTCAGATCACGCACTCCTTAGGATGGACTTCCGGACCGCTTTCCCTCGCCGCAGGGAGACGGAACCGCTTAGATGGTTCCGTCCCAGGCTCCTGATGGACCCGGAGAGGTTTCGGACGGAGCTTGGGCCATATCCCAAGCTAGGTCACGACTCGGCGGAAGATCAGGCTGCGGCCTGGGATGTGGCAGCAGCCGCAGCACTGGACCGAGTCGTGCCGCTGCGGCCTCTGACCTGACGTAGATCTCAACTAGCTCCTTGGTTTACCGAGGAGCTGAGAGAGATGAAACGCCGGAAAAGACGCCTAGAGAGCAGTTGGAGGGCTACCCGTACCGAATCCGACCGAACACAGGTAAGGATGCATGTTAGATCCTACCTTGTGGCGATGAGGGTGGCGAGGTCTAATTACTACTCCACCCTCATTGCGTCATCAGATAACCGCCCGGCCTCCCTCTTCAGGGTGACCCGCTCCCTCCTTCAATTGAGGGGAGGGGGGGACCCCCTGGCGGGGAAGGCTGAGGAATTTGCAC
>NW_015433704.1:0-1087 GCF_001527695.2 Protobothrops mucrosquamatus | reverse complement strand
ACATGACAACTCAGCTACCGCAAAACACACTGTCTTTGAAGTCCACTAGGAAGCTACAACTGATCCAGAATGCAATGGTGCAGCAAGAGGTGATGGGGTTGCCTCAGCATGTCTATGGGTCACTTATGCTTCATAAGCTACACTAGTTCTGGGCTCATTCAAAGTGCTGATTATTGCCTGTAAAGCTCTATACCGTATATGGCCTGATTATTTGAGAGATTGCCTAGCTCCCACAATTTTTGCATGACCAGTATGATCCAGCAGAGTGGGCATGCTCCAGGTCCCTTCAATTAAACAGTGCTATCTTCTAGGAAACAGGAAGTAGGCTTTCTCTGTCAGGCTCCCACCCTGATGGTGATCCAGAAGGTCTTGAAAACTGGGCTATTCTCCCAGCCCTTGGGGTAAAGTGGATATGACACCCCTGTTTGTATTGTTTTGTGTTGTGACATTTTGCCCGGATTGCCATCTTTTAATTCTTTTGTAGTTATTTTTGTAATTCGCCTACTTTATTGCATTGTATTGTGTTTTTGTGAGGCACCCAAAGTCAATTTCAGTTGGGTGGCATCAACACTGAATAAACAATCAAGGAAAACTCTCTAATACAAAATGCCAGTCACAGTTTTTGTTTCCTTAAATAATTGCTTGTTTGCACCTTTTTTTCTATACAAAATCAGATGCAGCACTGTTATTTTTCAGGAGGCCAGACAAGCTTATTTTGCACAGCTGGTCCAGACTATTAGCTGATCATACACCTACATCAATTCCATCCTATTCATTTAAAAAAGTAATCAGATCAGCGAAAGCTGCAAAAATGCCCTTATTTATATACTTAGCATTGGGATATTTTTATGTATAATTTTAAAATACAAGTTCTACTTTCTGTGAAGACAAGAAATTCTGTAGCAGTTTATCAACAGAAATATCTTGATACAAGTTGGTAGCAGGTTGTTGTGAAACTGTTCTATTTAATAGACCATTACCTTCAGTGATGAGATTAAAACACACTCAGCATGCAATTTCATTAACTTTCAGAACCATCTTTTTCCAAAATTAAATTCTATTAGGAAACTCTACTTCTCAGTGAACA
>NW_015433703.1:0-1087 GCF_001527695.2 Protobothrops mucrosquamatus | reverse complement strand
GGCGACGGAGGCCGTGTCGGTCGGGGGAGCCTCCCTTTCCCGCCGCGTTCCGCGCCTCCCGAAGAGGAGCCAGAGCCCCGCCGCCCCCGTCCCCTCCCTCCTCACCGGCCCCGTTGCTGCCCAGGTCTCGCAAGCCGGCCCGCTCCCGCCGGCGCCCCTGCTTCTCCCGCCCGTCGGGCTCGTCGTCTCCGCCCCCGCCCTACGGGATAGGCTGTCCGCGGAGGGGGCGGGGAGGGGCGTCGAAGGTCCGCCGAAGCTCCTCCTATTGGCCACGCCCCTCTCGGCTTCATTGTCGCCGGGTTCTGATCGGGGCTGCCGGTTGTGTGTTGGCCGTTGTTGTTCAGCCGTTGTGTTCCCCCGCTTTAGGCACTTCGAGAGTCCTTTGCCTTCCTGCTGTGGCCTGTAGGTCTCCTTCTGCTTCTTCCACAATCAGTTTCTACTTCTCTTACAGCCTCCTCAGCTTTGACTCCTCTTGCTCTGACTTCTCACTTGGCTGGGTCCTCCCATAACTGAGCCTTCTAAATCCTTTACCTTTTCCTGTCTCTCCCTGATATATCTATGTATTACATTTGGGGCCTTCAAGTCAGTCTGCGCTCCTGGCAACCGCCTGGACTAATCCTTGTAGTTTTTTATAAGATTTTGGACATGGTTTGTCATTTGTAAACTGTTTTCTCACCCAAATTCAGGGAACAGGTCTTCCGTTCCACACCCACTGGGGTTGCCTGATTTTGGAGGCAGCAGCCCCATGTAGTAGTCTGAACAGGAAATGATCAGGGCATAAATGACCTTGAGCGGAGAGCAAGGGGCCTAATTGATGCACAACACAAAGTTGGACTGTATGACTTTTGAGGTTCCCTCCAGCCCTGGGATTCTCTGTGACTGTTCCCAAAAAAACTGGGAGGAGCTGTTGGTCTCCCCCCACCCCCATGAGGCAGTAAAACTAAACTCCCCGCCCTGCTCTCTAATCTCTCTCCCTTTGTAAATCCCATTTGCCTGCCTGCCTGCCTTCCTGCCTGCCTGGAAAGAGGGAGACAACCCCTTTAGGTCACTTGCCTTGACTCCAGACTGAAGAAGAAAGGAAGGGAAG
>NW_015433702.1:0-1087 GCF_001527695.2 Protobothrops mucrosquamatus | reverse complement strand
CCCACCACTGCATACATACATATATACATAGAGATGGATGGATGGATGTAGGTAGCTAGGTGAGATAGATGATAGTATGGATATATAGACAGATATAGAGATATAACATCAGATAGACAGACAGATGATGGATGGACACTATCAGCTGTCCAGAGTAGCAGGAGCGAGATGGGACAGCGAATAAACTGCCCACTTCTCGCGATTAACGCCTTGCCTTCAACTCCCCTCTGGGACAAATATCCCAGGATACTTATAGAAGACTTCAGCAGTGCTAGAGCTGTTGTTGCATGTTTGTACAAGGGAAGACTCAACCGCTGTGATTATCTCCCTTGGCAACCAGCATCAAGGGAATAGCTTGAGCCAAGATGTTGTGTTTTCCACCTTGGTCTAGGTAGCAAGAAGGTAACCTGGTAATTTACTTGATTGGTGCTGGCCAATTAATTTAAAGAGAGAACAATCGTGTGTGTGGGGGGGGAAGAAATGTACTTGGAAGATGGCAGTTTTGAGCTTGGTTGCTTTCTTGTTACCACTAGGTAACAGCATCTGTCCTAGAAAGAAATAGGGTTGGTGGTGTTGGAGGAGGAGGAGGAGGAGGAGGAGGAGGAGGAGGAGGAGGAAAGAGAGACTGTGGGGTCCATGATGTTGAGTTTGGTGGTTTTCCTGCAGACATTTCATGACCCAACTAGGTAACATCATCAGGGCTAGAAGGGAGGAGGTGGTGGACAACTGTGGGGTCCTTGGTGCTCTCTGAGCTTGGTGGTTTTCCTGCAGACGTTTCATGACCCAACTAGGTCATCAGTGCTAGAAGGGAGGAGGAGAAGGAAGACTAAGGCAGTGGTTCTCAACCTGTGGGTCGGGACCCCATTTGGGGTCGATCGACCATTTCACGGGGGTCGCCAAGCAAGGCTGTCCGCCATTTTTTTCCCCTTTTCCGGCGGGTGCCTTACCTCCCTTGGGCTGGGCCAGCTGGTGGTCGGCCTGCTCCGTCTCTGCCGCTTGCCAGCTACGCCTCGGCCGGCACAGGGGGCGGAACCACGCATGCGCGGCGCTCCCGGGCAGGGAAAGTCCTCGACTTACGACCGGTTGG
>NW_015433701.1:0-1087 GCF_001527695.2 Protobothrops mucrosquamatus | reverse complement strand
TATAAAACACCCCTCTAAAAAAGCTCTTAATTTCATTTTTTTCCCTCTGTCTGCTGCATACCACCTCTCGGGGCTCCACACCCCTTCATCGAGGCAGGCCCTTGGAATTGTACTGGGCCAGGCCTGCGCGAGGGGGGAATCGCGCAGGACCAGCAGATCCGTCCTGGAGTACATTCCGGGTGAAGCGATGAGTCCGGCATCAGGGAACCAAAAAGGGGGGGAGAAACAGTCCTCGTGGAGTTGGTCAATTCAGGGAGCCGCTCCCCAAGCCCTCACCACGTCCTCTATCCCAGCTAGGTCTTCTACTGGGGCGAATCCTTCGGACCTCCGCCGGGCGAAATCCTGGCCGAGTGTTCCCTCCCAACCAGGTCTTCCCAATATCTTTATTGAATACAGATTATAAGATTTTTTTGAAAATTCTAGCTAACAGACTAATGCAAGTTTTGAAGCAGATAATTCACGTTGATCAGTCTGGATTTATAACTGGCAGATACATGAAGTATAATGTTAGACAAATTGTGGACTTGGTTGAATATTTGGACAAAAATAATCAAATTCCAGCGGCTTTTATCTTTTTGGACGCTGAAAAGGCATTTGACAAATTGGATTGGCAATTTTTACTGCGAGTTGTGGAGAGAATGAACTTTGGAGATAGATTTTTGCTTGCTTTGAAAGCTATTTATCAACAACAATCAGCGCAAATTGTGGTAAATGGGGGATTGACAGATATATTTAAAATTGAGAAAGGTACAAGGCAAGAATGTCCATTATCACCATTATTATTTGTTTTGACAATGGAGATTTTATTGATTACAATTCGTGAGTCATCGGTTATAAAAGGAATAAAATTAAATAAGAAGGATTATAGGTTGAGAGCTTTTGCTGACCATTTGGTTTTTACCTTATCTCAACCGATTGAATCAGTAAGAGAGTTGATGCAGATTTTGATTCAGTATGGGAAAGTTTCTGGATTTAAAGTAAATAATAACAAGACTAAAATACTAGCTAAAAATATGTTGAAGAGAGATAAGGAGACGTTAGTTAATTTAACTGGTTTTGAAATAGTGAAAAAGGTGAAATACTTGGG
>NW_015433700.1:0-1087 GCF_001527695.2 Protobothrops mucrosquamatus | reverse complement strand
GACCAGTCCGCTCCCACAGAGAGGGCCTCCTTAGGGTGCCGTCGGCCAGACAATGCTGGCTGGCGACCCCCAGGGGGAGAGCCTTCTCTGTGGCAGCTCCTGCCCTCTGGAATGACCTACCCCCCGACCTACGTACAGTTGCGGACCTGCGCCTTTTTCGCCGAGCCCTGAAGGCCCATCTATTCCGTGCGGCCGGCCTAGCGTAGTTTGATTATGTTTTAGTGGGGGTTTTGTATGGGGTACTTTTTGTATGGGGTACTTTTAGAGCAGGCCTGTTATTTAATTTGATTTTAGAACAGAAACTTGTGTATATTTATCGTGGTTTTTATTATCGCCTGTTCACCGCCCTGAATCCCGTAAGGGAGATAGGGCGGTATATAAATTCAATAAATAATAATAATAATAATAATGCTACAATGGTCATATGTGTAAAAAATGGTAATAAATCACTTTTTTCCCATGCTGTTCTAAATTCAAATGGTCACTAAACAAATAGTTTTTAAGTCGAGGATTATCTGTACCTTGTATTTTGCAAGTCCTCATTACAATTCTCTAAGATGTCAGAAATGTCCTTTCAGATACCAGGGGGTAAGATTGTTCACATAACATTGTTGGAGACAGACCTGAAGCTTAAACAGCAACAATATGAACTTATTCAAACAACATTTTCACAAAACCATTAATTATTGTAACCATTTAGTGTTCCTAATTCTTACAATGCAGTTCCATACATGAACAAGCAGAAAGCGAGTACAGTGAACTGGAAATTACCTTGCAATATATATTTGTCCTCAATTTACGCTTGCTCAATAAAAGCAGGATTGCTACATTTATTTTCTTAGCTGAGCACATCAGTTGCACTAAGATAGCAGGCTCCAGTGTGGTTGTGCTGTCAATGGAAATACACCAGTAAACTAAAGTGGAAATTTTGATGCCAGCCAATGTTCTTTCATCAGATTTAACAGATAATAATAATAATAATAATAATAATAATAATAATAATAATAATAATAATAATAATAATAATAATAATAATAATAATAATAATAATAATAATAATAATAATAATAATAATAATAATAATAAA
>NW_015433699.1:0-1087 GCF_001527695.2 Protobothrops mucrosquamatus | reverse complement strand
CGACCATGGGTCCATGCCTAAAGATGGGGGTCGGCGCAGATGGAATCAGGAATAGTGCATCTCTTTTGTCTCTCTGGTTTCACCGACTGCACTGATCGTGATCATCATTGGCCAGTGAGGGAAGCGATCCAAAAGGATTCCCTTCCAGTTTGAGACTCAGGTGGGGAGCCTCAGGGACCGGGAGAGGCTTCCAGCCGAGGGCTGTTGACGCCTCCAGTGTGATTCGCCCTCGCTGCCCCACTCAGGGACTGAAAGGGTCTCGCAGGGCGACCCAGAGAGACTTCTAGTGTGAGTCTCACAGAGTATCTGCTCATGGACTGAGTGAGTCTGGGAGCCGATAATTATCCACATCCATTCAGTGTGCGTGTCACACAGGGACTGAAAGACCCCTAAAAATGAGTCATCACTGTTATTTACGTGATGGGTTGGCATGTGGAATGCTTGTGTGGCCTTTTTCAAGTTCTAAGAAGTACAGCTATGGCTAACATTACACCAGGCCAGAATACCAATTACTGTTTTAATAATCAGTGACCAAGCCTAGCAATAGAAAGGGCCATAGACATTTTCTTTTGGGTTTTAAGAACCATTGCCACGTCTAATAGTAAGGAGGCAAGAGAAGAATGGAATCTTATGTACGTCATGGAACACACCTAGAATGGGCTAAAAATACAACAGGCAAGAAAACTAGACTCTCTATTATGTATCAACAGCCACAGATAGGATTAAAATGTGTAGTGTGGTGTGTTCATGAAAGTGACTTACATTTTGAGCGATTGTTCTAAAGGTCAGTTTTGACATACTGGGTGAAGTAGCATTCTTGATGGAGATCATGTTCATTCTTGCGTTCCATTCCTTCTTCCTCCTTTTTCACTAGCAACATTGCAGGCTGACAACGGTGTCTTCTGTCTTCTAAGATGGTGTAGAGTACATGCCTTTGAAATTTAAAAAAAAATCAACGTTACTTCAGCTGCCATTGGAGTTTTACTCCTACAAATGCATAATACACTGGGGTTACTATTACCTCAGATGCAGGTGTTACCCCTACTTACCTAGGAAGAATGGACCATCAAATAGTGGAACACCAACC
>NW_015433698.1:0-1087 GCF_001527695.2 Protobothrops mucrosquamatus | reverse complement strand
GGAGCCTGTGGAGCTGACTCAATAATTGCACTGTCACCCCTCCCAAATCCATTATTTATTTTCTCTCTTGGCTAAGAGGTTGGCTTGTCAGGGGTGTAGACTTCAGATGAGACCAGATCTTTACGATGGCCAAAGACCAGCATAAATTTGGGAGACTTTGACCAGTTTGATCAAGGTTGAAATATCGGTTGCCTCTCAGTTCACAAGAGTTAATTTAGGGACCCTTCAAAGTTACAGCAATACTGGAAAAAAAGCGACTTAACGACCATTTTTCACACACTTACGACCATTGCAGAATTCCCCTGATCACGTGATCAAAACCCCGGGCAACTGACTCCTAGTTATGACGGTTGCAATGTCCCGGGATCGTGTGATCCCCTTTCTGCAACCTTCGGACAAGCAAAAAGTCCAGGGGGGAGGCAGGATCATTTGACAACTTAACGGCCGTGGTTCGCGTAACAACAGTGGTAAAATGGGGCAAAATTCACTAAGCAACATAAATTTTGGGGCTCAGTTGTGGACGTAATTCAAGAACTACCTGGGTATATGATTTCCAAAGTCACAATTTGGAAACAAAGGTTTTGTTTTGAGGTAGAAACTGAATGGCCATCCGGTCAGCAGGTTGCAGCCATGTTCATTCCCCAAGATGGATGTCCTTCAAGCGCCTTCCATCTCTTAAAATCCTGATTTTTTTTGTAGCCAAAGTTCAATTCTTCTTGTCTTCTTTTTTTTCCTTCCCTTTCGCCAGATGAATGTGAATACAGATATGAGGCTAATGGCTGCCAACGAAGCCTTCATGAAATTTGATTTCCTGGTAGGGATGACAAATATTTCGGACAAGAATTGTGCTGTCCCACAGGTATGTTTTTCTGAAGGGGGAAGAATAGAATAGAATAGAATAGAATAGAATAGAATAGAATAGAATAGAATAGAATAGAATAGAATATGGAATAGAATATGGAATAGAATATGGAATAGAAATAGAATGGAATGGAAGAGAAGAGAAGATGGAATGGAACAGAATATAGAATAGAATAGAATAGAATAGAATAGAATAGAATAGAATAGAATAGAATAGAATAGAATA
>NW_015433697.1:0-1087 GCF_001527695.2 Protobothrops mucrosquamatus | reverse complement strand
GCCTAGGGGGGGGATTGTATAGGGATTTTAATAGGGATTTTATAACTTTTCTAAAAATAACAGGCTTATTTAATATATATTTTAATTGTTTTTAGATATTTATTGTATAGTTCCGTTTTTATTGCCTGTAAGCCGCCCTGAGTCCTTCGGGAGAAGGGCGGGGTATAAATTAAAGTAATAATAATAATAATAATAATTTGAGAACGAAACTGAACTAAAATAATTTAGAATTATTTTTTTGTATATTTTAACTAATAATTGCATATTATATCCTCTTAGCGATTAATTCAAACTAGTAAAGTCAGACAGTTGCCTACCCTTCTTCTCTGACCTATGAACCATTAGAAAATATAAAATATGCCAAATAAGAAAAAAATGAATCTAAGGAAGTATTCCCATTTGTTCATTGGGCTCTTATTCCTTTTCTGCCTACCACTAGTGTTAAAATCTCATGCCAGGACCGTTTTTTGCTTGCTGCGGGTGTAATTGGTTGGTGTAATATCCTGGTGATTATGGTGCATGTACAAACATTCCCAGAAGTAACTGTCAACCGTTGATGGATAACCCTAACCCATTTGGTGAGAGAAAAGGTGTGAGACAGCTGAAATCAGCAAATAAATTGATAGTAGATGAAGCTGGCTGGTGGACAAAAAATAAATTGGCAGGGAAAAAAGAACAAGAGCTGTACTTGTTCTTGTTTGCTATGTAACCTTTGAAAGCACTGCTAAGCATTCAGAGATATTGGGTGAAGGGATACAGGATATTGTAGAATAACAGACTTGGAAGGGACCTTGGAAGTCTTCTAGCTAAACCCCTTGCTCAAGCAAGAGACCCTATACCATTCCAGACAAGTGGCTGTCCAGTCTCTCTTAAAAGCCTCCAGTGATGGAGCACCCACAACTTCTGAAGGCAAGTCATTCCACTGGTTAATTGTTCTCACTTTTGGTAAATTTCTCCTTAGTTCTAGGTTGTTTCTCTCCTTGATTATTTTCCATCCATTGTTTCTTGTCTTTTTTTTGCCCACCCTTCTCTCAGAGAAAAACCAGTTCTGCTACCAGAAGCTACTAGAAGCTTTATAAGAAATTTT
>NW_015433696.1:0-1087 GCF_001527695.2 Protobothrops mucrosquamatus | reverse complement strand
TGGAGAGCAAGGAAAGCACAAACTATCCCCAAAGATTTTATCTTAGGTATTTATAGGTGCACATTTTGTAAAAGAGGCAAATCTGTACCATCAAATTGACTGTGCAAATGCTAATGGAGCAACATGGAGCTGGGGAGGTTTGATTTTTTTTCCTTTTTAATATTAAAGTGCTTTTATAAATCAAACTCTAAAAAAGTCAAGTGTGATGTATGTGAACAGATTTTGAACATTCTGCAAAATGTTCAAATAGTGCTTGCATAATGTGTGCATTAAATTAGGCTCTGATCAATCCTTGCTGCAAAACAACAACAACAACAAAAAACCTAGGTTAAAACCAAGAACAAGATTGTCTAACAAAAGATTATCTAACAAAGATTATCTAACAAAATGAAATTCAATGGTGAAAAAAGCAAGGTTCTACATTTAGGCAAGAAAAACCAAATGTACAGGTATAGTATAGGGGGTACCTTGCTCAATAGTAGTAACTGTGAGAGGGATCTCGGAGTCCTAGTGGACCATCACTTAAATATGAACCAGCAGTGTGCTGCAGCTGCCAAAAAAGCCAACACAGTGCTAGGCTGCATTAACAGAGGGATAGAATCAAGATCACGTGAAGTGTTAATACCACTTTACAATGCTTTAGTAAGGCCACACTTGGAATACTGCATCCAGTTTTGGTCACCATGATGTAAAAAAGATGCTGAGATTCTAGAAAGAGTACAGAGAAGAGCCACAAAGATGATTAGGGGACTGGAGGCTAAAACATATAAGGAACGGTTGCTGGAATTGGGTATGTCTAGTTTAACGAAGAGAAGGACGAGGGGGGACATGATAGCAGTGTTCCAGTATCTCAGGGGCTGCCACAAAGAAGAGGGAGTCAAGCTAATCTCCAAAGCGCCTGAAGGCAGGACAAGGAGCAACGGGTGGAAGCTAACCAAAGAGAGAAGCAACCTAGAACTAAGGAGAAACTTCCTGACAGTTAGAACAATTAACCAGTGGAACAACCTGCCTCCAGAAGTGGTGAATGCACCAACACTGGAAGTTTTTAAGAAGAAACTGGACAGCCATTTGTCCAAAATGGTATAGG
>NW_015433695.1:0-1087 GCF_001527695.2 Protobothrops mucrosquamatus | reverse complement strand
GCGTGGCCTAACTCCTGAAGGAGAGGTCGCATCCGGAAAACACGATTTTTCGGGTTCCCCAACTGGTGGGGATCCTGAATATATGTTTACTTTTCGAATTTGAGGTCAGTTTCAAATTTTGAGTTTCCATGCTCAATTGGCTATTTGCCAACAAATGCAAGATACACCGTGGCCTAACTCCTGAAGGAGAGGTCGCATCTGGAAAACATGATTTTTTGGGTTCCCCAACTGGTGGGAATCCTGAATATATGTTTACTTTTCGAATTTGAGGTCAGTTTCAAATTTTGAGCTTCCATGCTCAATTGGCTATTTGCCAACAAATGCAAGATACACCGTGGCCTAACTCCTGAAGGAGAGGTCGCATCCGGAAAACATAAGATTTTTTGGCTTCCCCAACTGGTGGGGAACCTGAATATATGTTTACTTTTCGAATTTGAGGTCAGTTTCAAATTTTGAGTTTCCATGCTCATTTGGCTATTTGCCAACAAATGCAAGATACACCGTGGCCTAACTCCTGAAGGAGAGGTCGCATCCGGAAAACATGATTTTTTGGTTTCCCCAACTGGTGGGGATCCTGAATATATGTTTACTTTTCGAATTTGAGGTCAGTTTCAAATTTTGAGCTTCCATGCTCAATTGGCTATTTGCCAACAAATGCAAGATACATAGTGGACTAACTCCTGAAGGAGAGGTCGCATAAGGAAAACATATGATTTTTCGTTTTCCCCAACTGGTGGGGAACCTGAATATATGTTTACTTTTCGAATTTGAGGTCAGTTTCAAATTTTGAGCTTCAATGCTCAATTGGCTATTTGCCAACAAATGCAAGATACACTGTGGCCTAACTCCTGAAGGAGAGGTCGCATCCGGAAAACATATGATTTTTCGTTTTCCCCAACTGGTGGGGAACCTGAATATATGTTTACTTTTCGAATTTGAGGTCAGTTTCAAATTTTGAGCTTCAATGCTCAATTGGCTATTTGCCAACAAATGCAAGATACACCGTGGACTAACTCCTGAAGGAGAGGTCGCATAAGGAAAACATATGATTTTTCGTGTTCCCCAACTGGTGGGGAACCTGAATATA
>NW_015433694.1:0-1087 GCF_001527695.2 Protobothrops mucrosquamatus | reverse complement strand
CTATTATTTATAATTGTGAGGTTTTATTGAATGGCAGTTGATTTCATTCCTCAGGCTCCTGCCATCCTACCTGCTTTATTTTGGACACAAGGATTTCTGGCAGCTTTGCTCTTAGCTGGTTTGTCTCTTTGAAAGTAAGTGGAAATCCTTTCAGGAACACCAAATCTTGCATTATCACTAAACCTGGAACTTCTTTATCCGTAGTCTGAAAGAAGAAGAAAAATCACCATGTTTTATTTTTTTCCAATCCCAAAACACCTGAGAAAGAATGTGTAAAGAACCTTGGAATTCTGCCTGTCTGTCCATCAGCAAAATAACTCTTCAAAGACTGAAGAGAATGCAACCAAAATTGAGGTCTGGGCCACCAACTAGAAAAAGAAAGGCTGGATTCAAAAATGGACCAGATCTAACTCAATACTGCAGATAGGCAATTCCTTAAATTTCCCCAGTTCATCCTTATGGGAAGAGGCAATTGGATAGCACCTCAGTGTCAACAATGCCTCTGCTGTAATCACGTTCCCTATTTCCAACATGCACACACATACAACAAGAAGGAGAGCAGACATACATACAGGTAGTCCAACTTACAACCATCCGTTTAGTGACCATTCAACATTACAACAACACTGAAAAAAAGACATCTGACTATTTTTCACACGGACAGTTATAGCATCCCCCTGGTCACATGGTCATATGATCAAAATTAGGACTCTTTGCAACTGGCATGTATTTATGATGGTTGCAATGCCTTAGGGTCATGTGATCATCTCTTGCTACCTTCTGATAACCAAAGGAAGCCAGATTCACTTAATAACTGTGTTACTCATTTAACTGCAATGAGTTACTGAATTAACTGTGGCAAGAAAGATCATAAAATGGGGCAAAACTCACTTAACAACCGTCTTGCTTACCAACAGAAATTTTGAGCTCAATTGTGGTCGTAAATCGAGGACTACCTATACACATGAGTATAAGCAGGTACAACGTGCAATCGAAGAAAATATAGACCTCACCTATGACCACAGTTGGTAAAGAGATGGGAAAACTTTTCAGAGCCACCTTCTGTAGGTTTTTTCCTATGCTGATT
>NW_015433693.1:0-1087 GCF_001527695.2 Protobothrops mucrosquamatus | reverse complement strand
GGGCACGGATCCAATAAACATGTGGTCGCATTCAGCCTCCCCAGGATCCTGTCCACATCCTCGGGAGCCACAGAGTCAAACTCCTCCCATATAATCGTCTCAAGACCTGCTCTCTCCACCTCCCCCTGGGGCACCCAGTCGGAGTCCAACCCCTCCCGGATCCGAGCGACTTTATCATTCAGATATTGTGCAAAGTCCTTGGCCCTCCCCACCAGGGGGTCCCCCCCCCTCAGTTGAAGGAGGGAGCGGGTCACCCTGAAGAGGGTGGCCGGGCGATTATCTGATGACGCAATGAGGGTGGAGTAGTAGTTAGACCTCGCCACCCTCATGGAGTCTGTTCTTTATAAAATCCTGTTGATTTTATATCTTTTTCGTATCTTGTTTGAATTTGCAAATAGGACCACCATGTCAAGTCAATACCTTGTTGTTGAAGAGTTTGCCTGTCCTTACGTTTTCCCTCTTTGTCCAAAATATCTTTTTTTTTTTTTCAATATAAAATTTTATTGTTTTTATCATAAAAAAAAAAAAGAAATACATCACAGATATTACACAATGTTATATCCCATCCCCCCACCCCCCGGACTTCCCAAACCAAACCTAGGCTAATATTCAAATACAAGTAAACAAATATTAATATCTCTAACTCCAAACTCAAAACTTAAACAATCCATCTCCTCCGTGTCAATAAAAATTATTCATTTAATTAGTTCTTCAAATACCCAAAATCTTTACCATTTCAGCAATATAGTTTAACACCATCCCTTACTTATACAAAAAAAGAAAAGAAAAAAAATTTCCCATCTTCCATAAAGTTAACAAGTTAATTCTGTCATTTCATGAAGCTACACCTATAAAAAATCATTTGGAACCCTTAATAAGGTTTACAAGTTCAATTACTTAATTATCATTCAATTGTTTTCAATTATTACAACATTATTATATTTATAATAATCTTCCTTTTAATAAAAATTATTCATTTAATTAATTCTTCAGATACCCAAAATCTTTACCATTTCAGCAAAATAAAAAAAAAAAGAAAAAATTCCCATCTTCCATAAAGTTAAGAAGTAAATTCTGTCATTTCATC
>NW_015433692.1:0-1087 GCF_001527695.2 Protobothrops mucrosquamatus | reverse complement strand
TTTCTCACGGGCATACAATGGAAGGTTTTGCTACATACAAAGTATCCATGTGCAATGCGCATTTGGTTAGCCACATATTACTGACACAGAACTTTCCCAGTGAATTTTCCCAGTGATTATGCATTACATCATTATTCTAGCAATTATGCAGACACATCATTATTGCAGACAAATCATTATTCTAATAATTGTTCATTTTTCTACATTATTCCCTCCTTTGGAAGTTTTCTCGCTTAAACTTCCACTATTCGTCCTCTAATTCAGGATCTTTAGGTTGCAGTTATGATTTTGATTTCTACCTCTGATATTGGATCATAGCCGTCAGCATCTATTTCTATCCCAAACATCCAGTTTCATCTTTCCCATCTATTTTGTTCCAGGAACCAACTGCCATTTTTGACTGTGAGGGTCACCAAATTACAGTTATCCCTTCCACATGAGTCTGCTGTTGTATTTTTCTTTTCAAACAAGATGTGCTCCATCTCCTTTGGGTCTTGGGTATGCCACTTAATACATGACCACCACTTACTGCCCAATAATTAGCTGCTTTACAAACATCAAAGGTGATGCTAAAACTGGAGTGTGGGTTGGATTTCCATTGAGAGATCCCTAATAGTGCCTGCTCTTTTGAGCTGGTTCTTGTTCTATGTGTTCGGATTTGTAAGGCCCAACTGTCAGGATCAGGCTTCAGGTTATAACACTGATCTTGGGCTCCTTTTCTACAAACTTTATATGTAGTTCTATTGTATGCACAGGTGTTAGGTGAGCTATCTTGGCACCCTTCTGGTTTCATTGTATAGTAAATCAAAGTCTTAGTTATCTGGCTTCCTTGTTTTGTTATATTGATGCAGTTTTGACAATATTTATTTCCCTGTGTTTGTGTCCTTTCTTTGTGTGTACTCACTAGTTTTCTATTAGTGGGTTTCTGCAGTATGACCTCTTGTGTAACCATTGCACTGATTTGTGTAGGAATGTGTGTGTATATTCCCCATATTAAATAACCAACAGGTATTATGATCTGTAGAATCCTCATGTCTTCCACCGTGCGTAGAGAGACAGCTTCCGGAGTGTCTCAGCAAGGTTTGAC
>NW_015433691.1:0-1087 GCF_001527695.2 Protobothrops mucrosquamatus | reverse complement strand
ATCGTTAAAAACAGGAGTAGCAGCAAAAGTCAATCCAGATATAGTGGACCGAACAATTCTTTGAATAAGCGGAATAAGGCATGGTAAGCACAACAACCCTCCAAAGGCCAATCCCACAATAAACAGGATTCTTTTCCAATTATCAAACATACCCGAAAACCATCCTCCAACATCCAGTGCACCTGTCCATGTTTGGACAGGGACATGAGCCAACTTGCGCATTCTGTCTGTGATTTCTTCAATGACCCTGCCACTGTCATCAATATGGAGACAACAATTGCTAAGATTGAATTTTCCACAGACCCCACCTTCCCTAGCCAATAGGTAATCCAGAGCTAATCTATTCTGGTATACAGCAGTTCTGAGTTGAGTATCAGTTCTTGCCAACGCCAAAAGGGCAGAGCTGGTTTCATTTGCGATGATTTCCAAAACTGCTTGCAGTCTAATTATCCTGTTAAGCATATAAATAGGCATCCGGTATCCCCACATTCCATCTGACGCCCATGTCGCAGGACCATATACCTGGATTATCCGTTCTGGTGGCCATTCATCATCTTTCCAATTTCCAATCAGAATCTTTGAGACATCCCTTGTCTTTCTATCTACAGGATCTCCAACATCAACATACACAGGAACACCCAATCGCTCGCCTTGAGAGAGGGGCAAAAGGAAAAAACTAGGCTTCACATGGCCCAGGACACATGCTCCAGCCCAGGCTTTTGGAAGTTCAGCATAGGCAGAATTTCCACAAATCCAATAAAGATTATCAGGAGCGGGCCAAGGAATAAAAGCATTTTGTTTGTTGGACCATAAACGTTTCAATGGGCCGTCCAGGAATGAGGTGGATGGCTCAGTCTTATTTCCCTGCCAAGTACAGTTGGTTGAAGTACTATTGCAGAACCAACCTCCCTCACAGAGAGTTTCTCCAACAAATTCCTTATATGCAAGGTTGGACTGTGGTCTAATAATGCAATTCTGGGCCACAATGACAGAATGGAGGGCCCATTTAGTTGGACGGTCCTTATCTTTCCAAGTCAAATTGAAATGAGAAGTAATGTTGTCCAATTGAATCTCTCGAGCTTCCCAT
>NW_015433690.1:0-1087 GCF_001527695.2 Protobothrops mucrosquamatus | reverse complement strand
AAAACCATTTGTTTTCCGGATGTGAGCTTTCCCTGAGGAGGTAGCCCAAGGCGTATGATTCAATTGTTCTTAAAAATTCCATTCAGCTAGAAACGTATTGAGACAGAGATGAAATTTGAAAAAGAGACATATAATCAGGTTCCCCAAGCTTGTGGAAGCTGAAAAACCACTTGTTTTCCATATCTGAGCTTTCCCTGAGGAGTTAGCCCAAGGCGAATCTTTCAATTGTTGGTAAAACTCTCATTCAGCCAGAATAGACAATTTTTGAGACATAACTCAAATTTGAAAAAGAAACACATATTCAGGTTCCCCAAGGTTGGGGAAGCACAAAAACCAGTTTTCCGTATCAGAGCTTTACCTGAGGAGTTAGCCCAAGTCGAATCTTTCAATTGTTTGTAAAACTCTCATTCAGCTAGAATAGACAATTTTTCAGACATAACTGAAATTTGAAAAAGAAACAAATATTCAGGTTCTCCAAGGTTGGTGAAGCTGAAAAACCATTTGTTTTCCGGATGTGAGCTTTCCCTGAGGAGGTAGCCCAAGACGTATGATTCAATTGTTCTTAAAAATTCCATTCAGCTAGAAACGTATTGAGACAGAGTTGAAATTTGAAAAAGAGACAAATATTCAGGTTCCCCTCGGTTTGGGAAGCCGAAAAGCAACTTGTTTTCTGAATGTGAGCTTTCCTTGAGGAGTTAGCTCAAAGCGAATCTTTCAATTGTTGGTAAAACTCTCATTCAGCAAGAATAGACAATTTTTGAGACATAACTCAAATTTGAAAAAGAAACACATATTCAGGTTCCCCAAGGTTGGGGAAGCACAAAAACCAGTTTTCCGTATCTGAGCTTTAACTCAGGAAGTAGCCCAAGTCGTATCTTTCAATTGTTCTTAAAAATTCCATTCAGCTAGAAACGTATTGAGACAGAGCTGAAATTTGAAATAGAGACACATATTCATTTTCCCCGGGTTTGAGGAAGCTGAAAAACCAGTTGTCCATATCTGAGCTTTACCTGAGGAGTTAGCCCAAGTCGAATCTTTCAATTGTTTGTAAAACTCTCATTCAGCTAGAATAGACAATTTTTCAGAC
>NW_015433689.1:0-1087 GCF_001527695.2 Protobothrops mucrosquamatus | reverse complement strand
AGCTAGAAGACTCACCCAAAGAAGTCCGGGAAAGAAACGGCGTGGAAGTCAGCGTTATCTTGCCAGTACGAAATCGCTGGAGGGTGCGTGCGACTGAAGAAGAAGAAACTTTACCATCGATCATGGCTAAAGTTGGGCGTTTAGAAGAATTCGACGTCTCTCACCCCGAGAGGTGGGAATCTTACGTGGCAAGAGTCGACAGGTGCGAGAGGAAGGCTTAAAGGCTGCCACATTGTTGTGCGTTTGTGGGCAAGACGCCTTTGAAATCGCCGAGAGTTTAATCTCCCCAGAATCGCTGGAAACGGTATCGTACTCCAACCTCAAGAAAACCTTAAAGGAACACTTCCAGCCCAAGCAATCAGTCATGGCTTGGAGGCACACATTTCAACAGAGAGATCAGCGAGTCGGAGAATCAGCAAAAGACTACGTTGCGGCCTTGAAAAGAGCAGCTAAACCGTGCGACTTCAAGGACTTAGGAGAAAGACTTCGCGATCGTTTTGTATGCGGGCTGAGAAACACAGAATTGCAGCAGAGACTGTTTGCCAGGGAAGATGTTTCCTTCCAAGATGCTCTGCGAGAGGTTTCGGCTGAAGAAGCTGCCCGCGGGGCGGTCAAGAACATGCGGCCCAAGAGAAACGCTCCTGAGACCGCCACTATTCACAAGGAAGACGTGCGCGAGGAGTCGGACGAAGATCCTGAAGAAGAGGTGGATAAGCTTTACCAAGCTGCTGGAAGAAAGTCCAAGGATCGTCAGGACAAGGGCCCAGCTGAGCTTCGTTGTCTTGGATGCGGTGGTCGCCACAAGCGAGCTGAATGCTGGTTCCGTTCCGCCATTTGCCGAGCGTGCGGGAAGAAGGGCCACATCGCTGCGGTCTGCCTGGGTAGACTGAAGGTACAACCGAAGGAAGAATTGAATCTGAAAGGTACCAGGGTGCCCAGCCAAAACAGGGTGGGGTTCTGTGCAACACGCCGGAACATTTTAAGAATAGGCACACACAAACCCCTTAAAAAGAAACTAACACTTAAAGTGAAATTGCAGGGAATTCCATTATCAATGGAACTTGACACAGGGTCTGCCCTATCCATA
>NW_015433688.1:0-1087 GCF_001527695.2 Protobothrops mucrosquamatus | reverse complement strand
ATCTGTTTGTTCTGCCTTGAGTAAAGATGACAGCTCCATTGCGCCCCCCCCTTCCTTTTTGCTCTCCTCCTGCCCCCTCTTTCTAACTCTGGCTTTTCTTCTCGGGAAGAAGGTAAAACTGGAACAAAAGTTTTGGGGTTAAAAAGCTTGAAGTTTGGGGGTTCTGCAGCACCAACGGTCTGTTTTCTTCCCCCCCCCCAAAATAAAATCTCTTTGGGTTTCGGCTTTTTCTTTTTTCATTGGTTTTTTTTTTTCCTGGCAGCCTATAAACCAACTGTTGCTTTTTAGGTTTTTTTTTTTCCCCTCTTTTTTTAAATAGCTCTGGAAAACCTCAGCAGTTTTTCCTAAAGCTGAGTCCACAAAAGATCAAAGGAGGTTAATTTTATAATGCAAACCTTTCCATCCACCCCGGAGTCTGTCTTTTTGCATTAAAAACAGGAGAGGAGAGAGAGAGAGGCCTCAAAATGGCAACCGAGTCAATTCTCCTCTTTCTTCAGCCTCCCTATCATCATCATCATCATCCACGTCCAGGTGGTCCTCGACTTACGACTGCAGCTGAGCCCAAAATTTCTGTTGCTGAGTGAGGCAGTTGTTAAAGAGAGGTTTTGTCTCATTTTATGACCCTCTTGCCCCAGTGAATCACTGCAGTTGTTAAGCTAGTAACACACGATTGTTAAGTGAATCTGACTTCCCTTATTGGCTTTGATTGTCAGAAGGTCGTAAAAAGGGGATCAGTGACCCCGGGACATACTGCAACTCCCATAAATATGAGACGGGAATTTAGATCATGTGACCCTGGGGATGCTGCAATGGTCATAATTGCGAAAAAACGGTCATAAAGTCAGTTTTTTTCAGTGCCGTGGTAACTTTGAACGGTCACTAAACCGACAGTTGCAAGTTGAGGACCACCTGTAAAGACGAAAATAAAATTTGCCTTTCTGTGCTCTTTCCTATTTCCTCCTGTTCTGGAGAAACAAACCCCTGGATGGTTTCTGTAAATTTCAATTGAGCAAGTGGTCAGTTCCCAACTTAAGTTGCAAGGGGGCAATTAATTTAGAGAGGGATTTGAGGGTCCTCCCATTTGGGG
>NW_015433687.1:0-1087 GCF_001527695.2 Protobothrops mucrosquamatus | reverse complement strand
TCCCTTCCTCCCCCCATCTTCAGCCCTACAAGCTGCCTTTGGATGCTGTTTGAGGCCTCTTTCCTGTCCCCTTCCCCAAAAGACCCCCCTGCAGCCCCCCAAGGCCACCTCAAAGGGAGGGGCTCCAGCCCCCTTCATTAAAGGGAGAGTTTGCAGTAGCAACCCAAACCCCTCCCCCAATATCCCTCCCAATAGAAGCAGAGAAGGCGAGGGAGGGGAAGATTTTAAGTCTTGGGGGCTGCAGCTTTAGAGGGGTGTTCGGGGGGTGTTGTGGACTTCCTTTTTCGCCCCCTCCCATAAATCTGAACCACAGTCCCTCTTTCTCTATGTGCCTGGAGGGGTGGACTAGATGCCCCTTTAAGCTCTCTTAAGACCCCCATGAGGAGTCCAGACTGGGCCAGCGGAGACTTCGGAAGGGCTCAGGGGAGCCAGGGGGGGTCTCTCTGGAGACCCTCCCTCCCCCTGGTCTCCCTTGGCCCAAAGGGGCTTTTCCAAAAGGCAGCTGGACTTTCCTGGGTTTTCCCTTGAAGATGTTTCGCTTCTCATTCCAGAAGCTTCTTCAGTTCTGACTGAAGGGTGGAGGGTGGAAGGACGGACGTTCCTTGTGGTCAGTTTGAAAGTCGGTCGTTGGTTCTCTGAGGGGCCTTGAGGACCCCCAGTGGCTTATCTGAACCCTCAGGGTCCCCTGAATTGGGGGGACAAAGGGGTGGAGAGCCTTCCTGGGGCTGCTGAAAGGACCCCTTTTGTAGGCAGGAGATGGGGGGGTCCTTTCCCTCCCCCTCTGTTGAGGGAGGGCTGCTCAATTTTGATCTAGACAGTTTGGGGGCCTGTGGATCCTGGGGAGAAGGGAACCCCTAGATTCCCTAATTATCCCCCAACTTTTCTCCATCCTTGCAACTTCAGTCCTACTAGCTGCCTTTGCGTGATTTGGGGGTTCAGCCCTCTTTCCTGTCCCCCTGAAGCCCGCCCAAGACCACCTCAAAGGGAGCGTCTCCAGCCCCCCTCACAAAACAGATAGTTTTGGGTAGCCAATTTAGGGGAGTAATTCAGACCCCCCAATATCTTCTCCCTCAGTTTGCCCTTCCCT
>NW_015433686.1:0-1087 GCF_001527695.2 Protobothrops mucrosquamatus | reverse complement strand
TTTGTCAATTCACAATCTGAGTTCCATACATCTGCCTTTAAATGTTTTAAGTCATCTGGATATGAGGAACCTGTATCTTGCTACCAGCTTAACACTATTATTGTCCTGTTCCCAACTCCCATCAGCTGTAACAAATTGGATCTGTGGTAAATATAACACCTGGAAGGCTGTGTGAATACGACCATTGAATGAACAGGTACTGTACCTTCTCAGTGTTTTAGGGAATTTTATTTTTCATCTAATTTATTTTTGGTTTCTATTTTGTAATTCTGCAAATATTTTTAAATCAGGTGTAGAATTGATGACAATAATCACAGGGCTGACTGATGAAGAATATCTAAAGTAAAGACATGGCTCTATTGATTCATCTTATGCTTATGTGGTAACACTGTTTCCAAATTCCCACTTTTAACCAACAATAATATCACTCTTGTATAATTATTGGGCCTTTCCCTAAAGGTTATCTCTGAGAATAAACTTTAGTTTTATATCTCCCTGTCAGGAACTTCCAGATTGCTCCAATTGCAGTGCCTGAACTACAACAAGCAGTATTTTAATGCAGAATGACCATTAGATTTTTAAGATGGCCTATAGATTAAAAAAAAGATTTCCTTCTTTAAAATGTAGCATATTCCTTAACATTTGACTGTCTGGGTTATTTTGGATGGTTTAATGGTTCTAGGTTTTTGGGTCATGTTTTAGCAGGAACAGAGTATACAGTGAAATAAGGAATGCTGTTACCTTCTCTCTGCATATATGCAATACATATTCATAAGAGACTGGACAGCCATTTGTCTGAAATGGTGTAGTGTTCCTGCCTGAGCAGGGGGTTGGACTCGATGACCTCCAAGGTCCCTTCCAACTTTATTATTATTATTATTATTATTATTATTATTATTATTATTATTATTATTATTATTATTATTATTATTATTATTATTATTATTATTATTATTATTATTATTATTATTATTATCTATTTGCATTTGTATGCTTTCAAACTGCTAGGTTGGCAGGAGTTGGGACAAGTGATGGGACCTCACTCTGCCTTGTGGCACTTGGGTCTCAAACTGCCAAGCTGTAGACA
>NW_015433685.1:0-1087 GCF_001527695.2 Protobothrops mucrosquamatus | reverse complement strand
CATCTTTGATCTCCACAGAAAAAAGGGAAGCATGTAATATAGATTAAACAGTTCATTTATATATACGAAAGTTGTTTCTTCTCAGAGGATAAAGGCCAGAAATGAAGTCAATCAGGAGTCTTATCACAGGAAAAGTGGGTAAATTAGAGAAAGGAAATAAAAAATACCAATTTATTGTATGTATTTTGTGTTTTTATGTATTTTATTGTAAGCCACATAAAACTGTAAGTCACATAAAATTGAAATGGGTGGCTATATAAATCAAGTAAATAATTAAATAAATTTTCTTCAATGTACGTTTCCTGGAACATATTGGAACTTACTTCCAAATAAATGAACTTACCATTGTGCTATGAAGTGGGAAATCTATAGATAATAATTTAACAATAAGCTTTACTGACCCTAGTAGAATTTACTGTGCAGTGTTATAGAATGCTGGGGAGGAAGCTAATCCCAAAGGACACAGAATTGAATTCCAAGAAAAAAAACTTTTATTGAGAAATCAAATGGAGGGTAAAATAAGCATAGGGTTTCCATTAAAGAGGCAAAAGAAGATAATTCAAAGGTCTTCCATTGTTGATTTTCTTTAACTGCTAACATGTCCTACGTAGTCTCAGTGATGCATCTTTGCATAAAACTCCTTTTTTATGACCCTGTAATCTTTTAATTTGGGGTAGAGTTGGGTCACATGGTTATTCTGGAAAGCTCTAAAGAAATGCAAGACAAATTGCCTTTGCTAATCGGAAGCCCACTGGGAAGATTGCAGATAGTGATGGCATGACACCAGGATGCTTGAACTTGAGTAAATACATGCCTTTTGCCAAGCGTCCAGATTTTGATCACATGACCATAGGGATCCTGTGACAGTTATAAGTGTGAGGACTGGTCATAAGCAGGGCTTTTTTTCTCGGAGAAAAGGTGGCGGAACTCAAACCTGGCCACGCCCTCATCAAACCCTAGGACCGCCCCTTTAGAGAACAGGAATGCAAGTAAAATTTGGGAGGGGCTATTTCCGGTGTGGGAGGGGCTATTTCCGGTGCGGCCGGCCCGGAAAAAGGTGCCGGAACGCCGTTCCGCCGCGTTCCGG
>NW_015433684.1:0-1087 GCF_001527695.2 Protobothrops mucrosquamatus | reverse complement strand
ACTCCCATACCTGCTATACTCTAATAAAAGTAGGTGCGTAAGAACTCAAGGGGTCTTTTCGCTCCTGCTTCTACACACCTCACCAAAGAAAGATGTTGTCCGTGTCTTCTTAAGCCGCATGCGAGGCCCGATAGTCAGCCTGACTATCGTACATCACCGGTTCCACAAATCACCCTGGAAAGGGCCAATCGTATCAACTCAATAATTCCTTTGTGGAACTGTATCAGCAGCTCCTTGGGCAGTCTGAGCTTTCTGAGTTGGCGCAGGAAGAGCATTTTTGTTGTGCTTTTTTGATGACGTTTTTGATGTTAGGTGTCCATTTTAAATCTTCAGATATTATAGAACCCAGAAACTTGAAGGTCTCTGCTGTTGATACCGGATTGTCTAGTATTGTAAGAGGTTGTAGAATAGTAGGGATTCTCCTAAAGTCTACTGTCATTTCTACAGTTTTGAGTGTCTTCAGTTCAAGATTGTTCCATCACACCACAAGGCTAGTTGTTCAACCTCCTGTTTGTATGCCGATTCGTTGTTATCTCGAATGAGGCCAATCACAGTTGTATCATCTGCAAACTTTAACAGAGGGATCTTTTGAGATGCAGTCATTGGTATACAGAGAGAAGTGGAGAGAGCACACAATACTGGGGGGGGGGGCTGTGCTAATTGTACAGGTATCTGATGTGATTTTACCTAGCTTCACTTGCTGCTTCCTGTCTGTTAGAAAGCTTATGATCCACTTACAGGTGTGGTCAGGCATGGCTAGCAGATTTAGTTTATGAGAAGAAAGAAGCAGGACCAGAAGAAAGGCATCTGGAGAGAGTGGATATCATATCATTGACAAATTCTTTACTCTCAGAACTCTCTATCTAGCCACATTCTGCAGTTTAGAAAAGTATTGACTACCCCATAGTAAAATTGTGACTAAGGAGAAATATTTACTACAGTGCACTCTGTAAGGTTATATGTTAACAGAGAGAAAGCAAATATATAAAATTTTTACAAGGCCCTTAAATGACAGAGGAACAGCTTTCTATCCTTGACCTCCCTGATCTTGGCTTTATTGCCCAGAAGACGTACATCAGCAGAAATT
>NW_015433683.1:0-1087 GCF_001527695.2 Protobothrops mucrosquamatus | reverse complement strand
TTCTTAAAATGACTGTATGCTAGAAATGAATTTTCCTCGTTTCCCAAAAGTTGGTTTTTGCTCCTCTCCCTAGTTAATAGAATGGATTAAAACAAAGGGCTGGGGTGAGGACAATATTGTATTGTTTATAGCCTGCCTTTATTATTTTTGCAAATACATCAAGGCGGCGAACGTGTCCAATATACCTCCCTGCTCCTATTTTCCCCAGAACAACAGCCTTGTGAGGTGGGTTTTGCTGAGAGAGAGGGACTGGCTCAAAGTCACCCAGCTGGCTTTCATGCCTAAGGCGGGACTAGAACTCACCGTCGCCTGGTGATTGGCTCAAAGTCACCCAGCTGGCTTTCATGCTTAAGGCGGGACTAGAACTCACCGTCGCCTGATGATTGGCCCAAAGTCACCCAGCTGGCTTTCATGCCTAAGGCGGGACTAGAACTCCCTGTCTCTTTGAGATTGGCCCAAAGTCACCCAGTTGGCTTTCATGCCTAAGGCGGGACTAGAACTCACCATTGCCTGGTGATTGGCCCAAGTCACGCAGTTGGCTTTCATGCCTAAGGCGGGACTAGAACTCCCTATCTCCTGGTGATTGGCCCAAGTCACCCAGTTGGCTTTCATGCCTAAGGCAGGACTAGAACTCACCATTGCCTGGTGATTGGCCCATGTCACCCAGCTGGCTTTCATGCCTAAGGCGGGACTAGAACTCACCATTGCCTGGTGATTGGCCCATGTCACCCAGCTGGCTTTCATGCCTAAGGCGGGACTAGAACTCACCATTGCCTGGTGATTGGCCCCAAATTGCCCAGTTGGCTTTCATGCCTAAGGCGGGACTAGAACTCCCTGTCTCTTTGAGATTGGCCCACCCAGTTGGCTTTCATGCCTAAGGTGAAACTAGAACTCACAGCCTCCCAGTTTCTAGCCTGCTGCCTTAACCCCTAGACCAAACTGACTCCCACAATATTGTAAAAACGATACTAAATCCTCCGAGGAATAGTCTGTCTTGAGGGGGGATTTGCAACTCCAGCATCAGCAAAAAGGAGACAGACCACCCAGCCCTGGGATGTAGTTGCAGCTTGTGATTGTCATCCTCCCT
>NW_015433682.1:0-1087 GCF_001527695.2 Protobothrops mucrosquamatus | reverse complement strand
GCGTTCTATCAGGTACGCCTGATTCACCAGTTGCGGCCTTTTCTGGACCGGGACGCCTTGCGCACAGTCACCCATGCCCTCGTCACCTCCCGCCTGGACTACTGTAACGCTCTCTACATGGGGCTTCCCTTGAGGAGCACCCGGAGGCTCCAACTGGTCCAGAATGCGGCCGCGCGGGCGGTGTTGGGAGGGACTCGTCACTCCCATGTAACACCGTTGCTGCGCGAGCTGCACTGGTTGCCGGTGGCCTTCCGGGTGCGCTTCAAGGTGTTGGTCATCATCTTCAAAGCGCTCCATGGCATCGGACCTGGATACCTTCGAGACCGCCTTCTGCCGCAGATTACCTCCCATCGGCCGGTACGCTCCCACAGAGCGGGCCTCCTCAGGGTGCCGTCAGCCAGACAGTGCCGGCTGGCGACCTCCAGGGGGAGGGCCTTCTCGGTGGGAGCTCCCACCCTCTGGAACGAACTACCCCCAGAGATCCGGGTGATCCCGGATCTCCCTTCCTTCCGCCGCGCCCTTAAGACATGGCTCTTCCAACAAGCGGGACTGGCCTAGGGGGAATTTTTAGTGGGGTTTTAAGAATAATTTTAAATTGATACAGGCCATATCAAATATTTCATTTTAATTAGGTTTTAAAGTGGGTATTTTTATCTCTGTATTTGTTTTACCAGGCTGTCAGCCGCCCTGAGTCCGTAAGGAGAAGGGCGGGATAAAAATCCAAATAATAAATAAATAAATAAATAATAAAAGGAAAGAAGTGTAGGAGAAGGAGTGGCAGAACGTGGGGGCGGAGTGAAGCGAGGCATCAGCCTAGAATCCCTAGGTAGCTATAAATCCAGCCTCCCTTGAATTCTGTTGACCCTCATCTGACTTCTAACCATGAGTTGAGAAGACTCCTGGGCATGGGCTTTTTTAGCCGTAAATCAGTTTAATTGGACCTTTCCATGTGGATCTGGTCTTTTGTATGTAACAAGAAGGAAGGAAAATGAAAAAAGGACAGAGGAAGGGGAGGGAGGGAGGAAGGAAGGAAGGAGGTGGGAGGGAGGGAGGGAGGGAGGGAGGGAAGGAAGAAGGAAGGGAGGGA
>NW_015433681.1:0-1087 GCF_001527695.2 Protobothrops mucrosquamatus | reverse complement strand
GGTTAATGTTAGTTAGATTATGATTATTATATTTGTAACCCTGTATTCAGCTCTGGGGAGAGGGGGAGGGAGAGGGGGGGTTAGGGGGGTTGGTTTTGGGGTTTATATTGTAACTTTTATAAAACTTTTCAATAAAAAAAACAAAAAACTGGAAGACAGATGTTAATGACATCTAGTGGTGAATTTGGCATTACAATTTATTATGTTTAAAGAAAATTTGGCACAAAGCCCGGACATAGATAAGGTTCTTTGTTGTTCCTGGAAACTTTCACTTTTGCAGACTGCAGCTGGGAAAAGGGAAAAAAATCCTTGGGTTGTTTTATCTGTATGAAGAAGACAATAAACTAGAGGTGTCAAACTGCCAGCCCGCGGGCCAGACGCGTCACCAGGAAACTGTGCCCACCCCATTGCCAGCAATGGGGAAAAAGTTCCGATACGTTGTGCGACATCACATGACATTGCAAGTTTGACATGTCTGCAATAAACCATTCTAAATTCGCTGGCCTAGATCACAAATATTGATTGACTTTTAGTTTCAAGAATTAAGAAACAGTGGGAAAGTTGCTTTTGGATTATTTCTCTTTGGAAGAAACATGGATAATCAACAAGAAAATGTAAGTGGACTCCAGAAAAAAATTCCATGTTAAAATCAATTCAAGAAACAATTGTTTTAAATTATGAGAAGACTAAAAATAATTTAAATAACATAAATGAGCAACTCTCCAACTTAAACTTACACGCAAAAAACATTCAGAAAATAACCATAAAGAATGAACTAGAAATTGAGAAACCAGAGGAAAAAATAGAGGAAACTGACATAAAGATAGAGGATTTGAAAGAAGAACTCAACAGACATGCGCAGATAAATAAAAAATTGGAAGACTCAGGTATGACACCGGAAATGAGAAAGACATTTTACTTTTCAAGACTTCAGATCATATTTGAGGACAAGGAAGAAGAATTGATAGAATGAATGATAGAGCTGTTAGAAAAAATGCTGAAAACTGGGGAACAAGAAACTAAAAGAGAAACTAAAGGAGAAAGAAAATGGAGGCTGTTTAACGAATATAATTGGATTAGGTGTTTT
>NW_015433680.1:0-1087 GCF_001527695.2 Protobothrops mucrosquamatus | reverse complement strand
GTTTTTCAGCTCTTCTAATTCAGATCTTTTAGCTGGAGAAAATAACCAAGGTCTTATGTGTTCAAAGCATGTGGTGTTCCACAAATTCTGCTGCTCTTTCATAATTAATGAGTCCTTGTGGTGCCTAATTTAGAGAAGTGGGGCTTTCACGTCTCTGTCTTAAATTACAGTCCTTGTTTTTGCTATCATATTGTTCATATGAAATACTATTATCAGCACAAAAGTTTCCTCTAAGTCATATTTGTCCAATATGCTTTTACCTTGCATAGTCCCTCAGGTTCATCACCCATGGTTTAGTCATGCTGTTGCAAAAGGCTGTAAATTTTGTAACAACCATGCATGGGTTTTTTTTCTCTAAGTTCCTTTTCTTAATATGAAAGACATAACTGATTATATTTGCTTGCTTATGTCACCCTCCTATAGCTGGGCTGTATTAATCCTTGGTGTAATTTTCATTAGAATTTGACCAGGGAAGAAACTGACTGACCCAACCTATCCTCAGGAAGGAAGAAAAATGCAGAACGTCTTGTTTCTGTATTGCTACAGACATATTGTAAAAATTAATAATAATTTTCTCATCACACTTAAATTGCCTCTCCCTATTAGTCATAACAGGAGTATAAGCAGCCCAAAACATGGATTTTCTATGACCTAGAGTTTCATTATTTCCTATGTACACATACACATATCTAACTGATAGTATCAATGTTTGGCTCTTCCTTTGCAGTCAGGAAACTGGTTGAAAAAGATAAGTTCAGTTAGTATGCCATGAGGAATTTGGTATTTATCTAAACTCAAGCTGCTCCAGATTCAGGTGTAGCAATTGCTCTTGGATCCAAAAGCATATGGAGCAAGAACTCCAAAAACAGTTTAACAAGATTTCTGGATATTTACTACATGAACATTCCATCTAGAATGCTATGACAATATTAGTCTCCAGCTAATTTTTGAGCACCACCCAGCATTTACTCATGGATCCATATTTGCTCTTTGAAGATCTAAGATCTATTGTGAGAATTCTGTAGAGTGTTATGAGAATATTATTTATCACTAAGTGATATTACTGTGTGGTGCACACAACTTGTGA
>NW_015433679.1:0-1087 GCF_001527695.2 Protobothrops mucrosquamatus | reverse complement strand
TCCCCATATTTCATATTGACTCTAAATATGAAATATATTGACTCCCCAGCTAAGCATGGGGAAACATGTAAATAGTACCATTTCTTTTCACAGTAAAATGTACACATGGCAGCTGCCTAGACTTCGTTAGCTAAGGAAATCCCCACAAGGAGTTCCAATGCATTAAATAAAAGGAAAATCTCAATCAAGTTTAGCTCAGCTCATAATTTTCTTGGAATTATAGTTCACCAGTGGTTCCTTCTATGAAATTTTTTAACCTCAGTCTAGCCCAGGAGTGTCCAACTTTGGCAACTTTAAGACTTGAGGACTTCAGCTCCCAGCCAACATGATTTAGTCTATAGTCCTATACTTCCAAGTAGTCTCTCATCCAAGCTTTTTAAAACTGGTTACATCAACAAGGGCAGCATCCTATCTTGACAATGCATCAACTGCAAGAGTAATTGTACCAAGTTCACTGGGTTATCGATGGCACCTGAGAATAATTAGCAATTATAGTTCTGGAGATATTTATTTAAAATTGAAGTCGCTTATGTAATAAAAATATAGCAATAGAAACAGCACACATAAAAAATTAAAATATAGCACCATATACCCAAATGGCTCTTTAATAATTGTTCAAAATATTGAAAAAGCATGTTTTAGGGTCTATCATTCTACTTCAGATTAGACTGGGACTGAATTAAAATGACATCTTGTAGTTTTGTTTCAACTCTACTTCGCGCCTTCCGTTCAACTTTAAATTGAATATTAGTAATATGTAATATGCTTCTACTTAATTCTAAATATGTGTGGGATTTGGGGGGAGGTGCTTCAGTCAACTGTAACTCAACAAACCAAAATATATGAATATATGAACCCAAACAAGGCTTCAGTTGCTTGGCAAACTGCAAGAGAACTTATCATTGTTGTGCTTAGCCAGCCATCTCATAGACTGTCAAAATAGCAACACAAAATCTAGAGGGCTAATTGTCCTCAAGGAAGAAGGGAGGGAGGGAGGGAGGGAGGGAGGGAGAGAGAGAGAGAGAGAGAGAGAGAGAGAGAGAGAGAGAGAGAGAGAGAGAGAGAGAGAGAGAGAGAGAGAGAGAGA
>NW_015433678.1:0-1087 GCF_001527695.2 Protobothrops mucrosquamatus | reverse complement strand
TGAGCCAGATCAAGCTTAGCAAAGATTTTTCCTTCCTTAAGGGAAGCCAAAATGTGGCTCACTACAGGCACAGGATAAGCATGTTGCTGTAGGGCCTTGTTTAGAGTGCATTTGTAGTCAGCACAAATCCGGATGTCCCCGTTTGCCTTTAAAGGCGTTACAATGGGGGTTTCCCACGGGCTGGAATCTACAGGCTCTAAAATGCCTTGCTGGAGCAACTTGTCCAGTTCAGCGTCAATCTTGCTCTTAAGAGCGAATGGTACCCTCCTAGGCTTAACCCTAATGGGCTGTACCGTTGGATCCAACTTAAGTGAAACAGGAGGTCCTGTGTAGGACCCAAGTTCAGAACTGAACACATCTGCAAACTCCTTGCATACATCAGCAAGGGTCTGTGTTTGCAATTTATTTAGCCCTGTTACCTGAATTCCCAAGGCCTCAAACCAATCGAGTCCAATGAGACTCATTCGCTCACCCCCCACAACCAACACGTCTAGGGGGCCTGCAAAATT
Organism: Protobothrops mucrosquamatus; assembly: GCF_001527695.2. NCBI lineage: Eukaryota > Metazoa > Chordata > Lepidosauria > Squamata > Viperidae > Protobothrops > Protobothrops mucrosquamatus. The sequence goes on along the minus strand of NW_015433678.1, from coordinate 578 downwards.
CTGATACTCTACCTTAAGGGTGGCCTTCCCCTTAACGCACACTTTAGAATTTTGGAAATCCGTAAGGATTACATTAGAGGGCCTTAACGAAACTCTCTGACCACTGCTGCTGCAGATTTTGTGAAATGTGTTGAGGGAAATTATGGATAGGGCAGACCCCGTGTCAAGTTCCATCGATAATGGAATTCCCTGCAATTTCACTTTAAGTGTTAGCTTCTTTTTAAGGGGTTTGTGTGTGCCTATTCTTAAAATGTTCCGGCGTGTTGCACAGAACCCCACCCTGCTTTGGCTGGGCACCCTGGTACCTTTCAGATTCAATTCTTCCTTCGGTTGTACCTTCTGTCGACCCAGGCAGACCGCAGCGATGTAGCCCTTCTTTCCGCACGCTCGGCAAATGGCGGAACGGAACCGACATTCCACTCGCTTGTGGCGTCCACCACATCCAAGGCAACGAAGCTCAGCTGGGCCCTTGTCCTGACGATCCTTGGACCTTCTCCCAGCTGCTTGGTAAAGCTTGTCCACCTCTTCTTCAGGATCTTCGTCCGAATCCTCGCGCACGTCTTCCTTGTGAATAGTGG
>NW_015433677.1:0-1087 GCF_001527695.2 Protobothrops mucrosquamatus | reverse complement strand
TAGGCTGGAATACAAAATATTTGCACAGTTTAGAAGTATACATAATTCTGCTTTTTTTTTGCCAATCTCTATTTTCCCTATTGAGTTTTTGGTTGCTTGGCTTAGGCACAATAGCTTTGTTATCACTGGCGTAATATTGTTTATTTTCCTGTTTTGTTTTACTACTGAATCCTGGTATTTTTTCATAGTTTGGGGGGGGGGTCTTTTATATTAAAAGTAACCTACATTAAAAATAAAAAATAAAACATGGGTAAAAGTTATCCCTGTGTCATCCATTTTCTAAGGATTACTTCTATGCATTAAAGTGGAATACAATATATAACTGCATTATCTGTATAGTGAAGAAGTAATATACAGAGAAATCCCAGACAGACAGACATGAAAGTCAGTCTTACTCTTTTAGTTTATTCTCAGGCTAATGTGTACAGGATTTCAGGGTTGATTATTGGGGTGGGGTAGGAAACATTCAACTACACAGTGATGATAAACTTAGGGAATAATTTAGTAACATTCACTTGTAGGGTATTTTTTTAAAAAAATATGAGTACGTATGATAAAGTGAATTGCTAGTGATTAATATTCCTAAAGGACATAATATATAAAAGCATCCAGGGAATGCATCCAAAGAAAAAGAGCATGATAGGTGCCTGAAGGCAGGACGAGAAGCAACGGATGGAAACTGATCAAGGAGAGAAGCAACCTAAAACTAAGGAGAAACTTCCTGACAGTTAGAACAATTAACCAGTGGAACAACCTGCCTCCAGAAGCGGTGAATGCTCCAACACTGGAAGTTTTTAAGAAGAGACTGGACAGCCATTTGTCCGAAATGGTGTAGGGTTCCTGCCTGAGCAGGGGGTTGGACTCGATGACCTCCAAGGTCCCTTCCAACATCATCATCATCATCATCATCATCATCATCATCATCATCATCATTATTATTATTATTATTATATAATAGACTGCTTACAATGTACACACGCCAGTGTTTACGCTGTAGTTCTACATTTCAAAGTTATCATTTCAATGAAACCAAAACACAACTCACACCATAATAATGGCAACTGACATGGTAATCCTGCTAAAATAC
>NW_015433676.1:0-1087 GCF_001527695.2 Protobothrops mucrosquamatus | reverse complement strand
TCGCCTACATCGTCCATATAGGACGACTCGGGAACTCAACTCCTACCCCGGGCAGCTCACCTATCCCCTTATGCCCAGGGGAAAGGTATCAAGCCGTTTGACAGCTGATGCTGGCTGTCAAACCGGCTTTTACGCAAAACAGGCGGGAGGCAGCAAACAGCTGCGACCGACGAAATCGCCTGCCACCGGAAGTCCCCATTGAAGATGTTATTTATTTGATTTACCTATTGTTAAGAGATGAGTTATGGATGCAGTGTTTTATATTTGTTAAGTAAGTGGATTATGAAATTTATTATACCTGTCATGATGAAAGTGAGAGGTTTCTTTATTGGGGGATTTTTATTTGTATGCTTTCTTGCATTCTCTTTTTCCTTTTCTTTTGCTAACTTGTATTATTTTTGTACTGTTGGAATTAAAACTTTCAATAAAATTATTACGAAAGAAATTATAAAAGTAAAACAACTTTTACTTTTACTACACTGTATATGACAAAATGGAGAATATATAATAATAATAATAATAATAATAATAATAATAATAATAATAATAATAATAATAATAATAATAATAATAATAATAATAGTAAAGTTGGAAGGGACCTTGGAGGTCATCTAGTCCAATCCCCTGCTCAGGCAGGAAACCCTATACCATTTCGGACAAATGGCTGTCTAGTCTCTTCTTAAAAACTTCCAGTGTTGGAGAATTCACCGCTTCTGGAGGCAGGTTGTTCCACTGGTTAATTGTTCTAACTGTCAGGAAGTTTCTCCTTAGTTCTAGGTTGCTTCTCTCCTTGCTTAGTTTCCATCCCTTGCTTCTTGTCCTGCCTTCAGGCGCCTTGGAGAATAGCTTGACTCCCTCTTCTTTGTGGCAGCCCCTGAGATATTGGACCACTGCTATCATGTCCCCCCTCGTCCTTCTCTTCATTAAACTAGACATACCCAATTCCAGCAACCATTCTTTATATGCTTTAGCCTCCAGTCCCCTAATCATCTTTGTTGCTCTTCTCTGTACTCTTTCTAGAGTCTCAACATCTTTTTTACATCGTGGTGACCAAAACTGGATGCAGTATTCCAAGTGTGGCCTTACC
>NW_015433675.1:0-1087 GCF_001527695.2 Protobothrops mucrosquamatus | reverse complement strand
CCCATACAATGTTTATAGAAGTTTCCTTATGCATATTAAGTTGAAAGAACTCTTCCATAGATTCCTTCAAAGCCTTAACCTTATCCTCATAGTTAAACAAATTTTCATTTATTCTCCAAGATTTCCTCTTTATTTTTTGACCAATCTCCATCCAAACCATACTGTGATCAGACAAGGTTCTAGGAAAAATTTTAGTTTTATTACAATCTGTAAGTAAATCAGTCGATATCAAAGCAAAGTCAATCCTTGAAAAAGAGTCATGTCTGTGAGAGAAAAAAGTAAAATCACGTTCATTAATGTGTTGTGACCTCCAGGCATCCGTTAATTCTAAATCATCTTTCATAGCAAGAAAGGATTTAGGTAATCTGGAAAGGGTTACATCCTTAGAAGTTGTTTTTTTATCTTTTATCGTATCCAGAACCCCATTCCAGTCTCCCATAACAATCAGAGAATTATAATCCATCGCCACAATTTTCTGGTGTAAATGTCTATAAAATTGCTTTTGAACTACAAGTTGATTGGGTGCATAAACCCCTATTATTAGACACTTTCTTCCATTTAAATTTATTTCCACAAATAAATATCTTCCTTCTTTATCAGCTTCTTTTAAAACAGGTGAAAGATGACTTTTAATATACATTGCAATCCCGGCTCTCTTTTTTAAAGCAGGTGCAGCAAACAGCTCTCCAAACTTAGAGTTCAATAATAGTTTTTGGTCTTTAGCCATAATATGAGTCTCTTGTAGGCATGTAATGTCATTATTAAAATGTCTTAAGTAATAAAAAATCTTGCGTCTTTTATGGGGAACGTTAAGTCCCCCTACATTCCATGATATTAACTTACACATTAGGAGGATTTATTCCACTGACAAGGCTAGCCGCATATGACTTCACAAAGACCTTAGGACGAGCGCCGCCTACTGGCTGAGAAATAGCCGGTATTTGACAATCAGCTGGAGGGCTATCAGCTGGTGGTCGAGCTGTCATCTGTCTTTCCTTTTCTTTACGTCTATGAGCTGCGCGCGTGATTCTTTGTTCCTTTCCATTAGCTTTTGAGCTTTCCTCTAGATCTTGAACAGAGGCAGAAG
>NW_015433674.1:0-1087 GCF_001527695.2 Protobothrops mucrosquamatus | reverse complement strand
AGATATAGCTGGGGACATATGGCTCTTAAAATGCTGTTTGAACTCCTTTCCAACAACCATAGCCACCATAACATTAATGGACAGTGGCAGTTTTAATTCATTAACATCCTAATGTCCATGATACCAAATAGATGATTCATGCTAAATATGTAGAAAACTGAAAAGTCTTAGTCTTTAAAAACAAGTTCAGTATTCCTAAAGTAAGGAAAATGTACAGTTGAGATTAGTAAAAATCCATATTGGTCTACAACCGTCACACTATTCCCATAATTACATGATTGCAATTTAGTGCTTGGCAACTTGCTTGCATTTTCAACAGTTGCAGTGTTTCATATTCATGAGATCATAATTTGTGACCTTCCCAGACGATTTCCAAAAAGCAAATTCAGTTGGGGAAGCCAGATTTGCTTAACAACTGTGTGATTTGGTTAATGACCACATGATTCATTTAACAACTGAGATAAAAATGATTGTGAAATTGGATCCATTCATGTGATGATTTGCTTAAAAACTATTGCTAAGTGACCAAAATGTTGATCTCAGCTATGGTCATAAAGATGAGAAAAGGAAAGAACTTAGATTGCTCTAATTAATATCTATAGGTTCATTTCAGTAGATGTGTTTAATGTTCGTTACCCATGGATAAATCGGGCATTTTACTGATTAGAGCTGTATTGGTAACCCTTTGTCAAGATACATGTGAATGCATCATTTTTTCATTTTAGTAAGTTGCCATCAACATTGTAATGATACTATGCATTTAACATACATGTAATACAAGGTACAGTACATAGGTCCTGTGGCGCCTATGCTGCACCACAGGTTCTTTGCAGTTTCTTTAGAAGTACATAAATTTTAGCATTAATTATACTACCACCACACTGATTCTTATTAATAATAATAATAATAGTAAAGTTGGAAGGGACCTTGAAGGTCATCTAGTCCAACCCCCTGCTCAGGCAGGAAACCCTATACCATTTCGGACAAATGGCTGTCCAGTCTCTTCTTAAAAACTTCCAGTGTTGGAGCATTCACCGCTTCTGGAGGCAGGTTGTTCCACTGGTTAATTGTTCTCACTGTCAGGAAG
>NW_015433673.1:0-1087 GCF_001527695.2 Protobothrops mucrosquamatus | reverse complement strand
TAGTTTAGTTTCTGAGCCAGTACGTCCTATGTCAGTCAATGGCTTCGCTCGCGTCAAGACTGGAATCTAGGGTCCAGGACGGGCGTGGCAACTTTGGCTGACTTAATCTGATTGGGCAGGAATACAGTCTACTACCCATGGGTGGATCCTCCATCTCCGTGCTGAGAAAAGGCGTTCAGGTAAGACAACGCCCCATCTATGCATAGAAAGACGTACCTATACAAACTACCAAGCTATTAAGAGTTCCTATGATGCATGTCAGCAAAATCCTAAGGACCTTAAAGCAAGTCAAAGCATATCAGATCTTTATTATGGCCATAAACAAGCATGCCCAATACAAGGTCTTGTAAATAATACCCCCTATGGTGAGATTCCTGTGAGGAATTCTCTTATCCTATCGCCAACTGTCTTGAATCCGCCAGGCCTGTCGCACATTATGTTAGTTTTTGAAGTCCACAGAGGGTAGCCTCTGTCCTCTTCATCTCCAAATATTCTGACTTCTCAGAATCTGACCTTTTGTTTACCATTTATCTGGCTATGCCAAACCTTCACTCTGTTGTTTCTTGCCGATACTGAGGACTTTTCCTTTTATCCTATATAGCATCTTTCCACTCATCCCTCCCCCTTGCAATCCCTACAACTTGTTAATGGGGCTGAAAAACCTAGTAACTCATGTCTGGAATTTATCATAATTTTAAGTTGAACAAGTTAAATCAGTTATATGTGTAATTGTTATAATTGATTGTAAATAACATTGAATTGTGAAAAATGTTGCTACATAATTTTAGTAAAGAAACTGACAAGCAATAATAATTTTATTATTAGATATTTAAGCTAAAATAAATAAAAATGCATATCAATATTATTTCTGCATTATTTGATTAACACGCATTGAATCCCAAATAAAAAAAGTACAATAAATCAAAGGAGCCAAGATTAGAACAAATGTTACATGTGGTAAATATAGAATTAATTTAACCAATGCTATCATTTTTTATATGATGTAGGAACACAAGGCAGAGCTAAATGAATGAATGGCATCATTACAATTTCTCATCTGTAGCTATGTTTGGTCAAGTGCCTTAGC
>NW_015433672.1:0-1087 GCF_001527695.2 Protobothrops mucrosquamatus | reverse complement strand
CCCCATTTTGGATGGTCTAATTTTTTTTGGAAATCTTGATAATACTAGAATATGTATGACACAACAAATATTTGTATTTCAGAACGTTTGCTGTCACTGATATTGTAGACAATATCTTTATTTAAGTTTATTTAAATAAAGATACCATCACACGCATTACTGCGCATGCGTGTGATGGCGGACCTACTGCTTTCAGCTCTGTAGTCTCCGCGGGGTCCTCAGCGGAGATGGGGAGCCTCTGAAGGTCCGGGGGTGCTCGCCGGCCGGAGTCTGGTAAGAGGAGAGGGTCAGCGAGCGAAGAAGGCGCGTTGGACCGCGGGACCACCTGGGCGGGGCCGCGAGCGGAGAAGCCTAGTGGAGAAGCCTAGCGAGGCCCAGCAGAGAAGCCTAGCGAGTGGAGAAGCCTAGCGAGGCCCAGCGAAGCCCAGCGTGGTGACGACTTGGGGCCTAGCGGCCAGGAAAATCGGCGGCCGGACGCGGTGGCGGCCTAACGGCCTGATGCGGCGATGGCCAGCGGCTTGACGCGATGGCAGCTCGGCGGCCTGAGGAAAATCTACGGCCCGAAGCTGTGGCGGCCTAGCGGCCTGACGCGGCTGCCTGGCGGCCCGATGCAGCGGCGGCCTTGCGGCTTGTTGAAGATCTGGTGGCCCGATGAGAGTCTGGGGCCTGGCGGCGTGGCAGCTTGGTGGCCTAGCGGCCTGGTGACCGGGGTGGCCCGACGGCCTGTAGGGAGAAGTGACCACCAACGTGGCATACAGCGGCCCGGAGGTTGTGCCGGCCCAGCAGCGCGGTATACAGTGGCTCGGAGGGTGCGCCGGCACAGTGGCACAGCAGCCCGGGCGGAAGAACGGCCCGGGCGGAGGACAGGGCCCAAGGGAGGTATTTGCCGGAGGGATATGCCTGATGGTGAGTGCCTGGGGGCCCTGGGGACCTGTGTGACTGGGCCTGGCGTGCCTGGAGGCCTACGCTGCTGGGGCTGGCCGACTTTGACTGCAACTCCCTCCCCCCCTTTTTATGGGGGGTTAAAAGATCTATGAACTATGCTGCCTTCTTCCAATTCATCTAACCCCTCGACCACCACCACGAG
>NW_015433671.1:0-1087 GCF_001527695.2 Protobothrops mucrosquamatus | reverse complement strand
CCATCCTAACACTTTTATATTTCTCATATCTTAAAAAAACATTTCTTTTATACTGTATAAACCATCCCAACATTTTTATTACTCTTCATTGTTATTTTCAACGTGTCCCATTTATTCCATAATGGGAGGACTAAGAAAAAGATCTTGAAGAAAAAGGCAGGAAGAGATAGAAGAACATGCTGGATTGAGCAAGATGAATTCTGCTAAGGAAGTATCTTTTATACTTGTCAACTTGGAAGTTTCCTTCCATGTTTATTATCTAAATTCTTGAGGAATGGTTTCAGGCCAATGGGTTTCGCTCATCCAAACCAATTTTATCTTACAGGCCAAAAGCTATATCAATCAATCAATCAGTCAGTCAGTGAGTCAACCAGTCAATATTTATTAAGATCATCAAGGTGGTGGCTGAAGAGATCCTCTTTTAACTTAATAAAGATAAGGGTCCCTAAAAGTGATTAAGAAATGAAAGGCACATCTTACAGTCAATTTGAAAAATAAATTCCAAAATGGCTGCCTTTTGAACAACGAAGTGATTGCAGCTGCACCCAGCAGCTGAACAGCTCACCAGATCACTCTGAAGCACAGCTCCTGAAACTACTTGCAGTCCGCTGCTGTATGGAGGATTTTGTGTGGGGTGTTTCTAGGACTCTGCCTAACTCAGGAGAGTCAGATAAACTAAAGGAATGCCGGATCCTTCTATTAGTAAGTTGAAAAAAATGACAGTCCGGAGAAAACCCTTTCAGGGAGCCCAAGGGAGCCTTCTCTGAGCATATTGTCAGTTGGCCATCTTCACCGGAAGTCACCATAATGCCCATCAAGAGGATATCAGTGTGAGAGAAGGGATGTAGAACAAATTTTCCATTATTGGAGATATTGTGCTAATTATCCATGTTCTGGATTAAGAGTTAAAACACAACAATTGTTAATAGACCAATTCAACAGCCATGATAATGGATTTCTTGGTAGGATTGCTACTGGATCGTCCCCCTTCTCCTATCTTTCAATGTTCTTGCCTATTATATAGTGAAATGCAAAACAATCATCACATGAACAAAAAAGGAATGCAGTTGTGTTTGTGAAAGGAAAG
>NW_015433670.1:0-1087 GCF_001527695.2 Protobothrops mucrosquamatus | reverse complement strand
AATAATAATAATAATAATAATAATAATAATAATAATAATAATAATAATAATAATAATAATAATAATAATAATAAAAAAGTTGGAAGGGACCTTGGAGGTCATCAAGTCCAACCCCCTGCTCAGGCAGGTAACCCTATACCATTTCGGACAAATGGCTGTCCAGTCTCTTCTTAAAAACTTCCAGTGTTGGAGCATTCACCACTTCTGGAGGCAGGTGGTTCCACTGATTAATTGTTCTCACTGTCAGGAAGTTTCTCCTTAATTCCAGGTTGCTTCTCTCCTTGATGAGTTTCCACCCGTTGCTTCTTGTCCTGCCTTCAGGCGCCTTGGAGAATAGCTTGACTCCCTCTTCTTTGGGGCAGCCCCTGAGATATCAGACGGCAGCTATCATGTCACCCCCTCGTCCTTCTCTTCATTAAACTAGACATACCCAATTCCAGCAACCATTCCTTATATGTTTTAGCCTCCAGTCCCCTGATCATCTTTGTTGCTCTTCTCTGCACTCTTTCTAGAGTCTCAACATCTTTTTTACATCGTGGTGACCAAAACTGGATGCAGTATTCCGAGTAACTGAATAGCTGACTTGGAAGGGACCTTGAAGGTCTGCTAGCCCAACCCCCTACTCAAGCAGGAGAGCCTGTATCATTTCAGGCAAATGTTCTTAAAAACTTCCAGTGTTTGGAGCATTCACCGCTTCTGGTGGCAAGCTGTTCCACTGGTGAATTGTCCTCACTGTCAGGAAGTTTCTCCTTAGTTCCAGGTTGCTTCTCTCCTTGATCAGTTTCCATCCGTTGCTTCTTGGTCCTGCCTTCAGGCGCTTTGGAGAACATGGCCAATGTTAGGAAAGATCTGTTTTAAACTTTTAAATTCTCTCTCTTTCCCCCCCACCTCTTCTTTTGCAGTCCAGCAAATGCTCCTGCAATTATTTGCTGATCTTTGCAAGCTTTGGACCCGTTCTGTATCTCTCTTCCCCCCCCCCCACCCGAAGCAGCTCATCTTGCGTAGTTTGGGCTTCTCCTATTATGGGAACTTGGCAAATTGAGGAGAAGACCCTTTGGAGAGCTTTCAACGGATGCACACAAATCCC
>NW_015433669.1:0-1087 GCF_001527695.2 Protobothrops mucrosquamatus | reverse complement strand
TGCCGGCTGGCGACCCCCAGGGGGAGGGCCTTCTCGGTGGGAGCCCCCACCCTCTGGAACGAACTACCCCCAGAGATCCGGGTGATCCCGGATCTCCCCTCCTTCTGCCGCGCCCTAAAGACATGGCTTTTTCAACAAGCGGGTCTGGCCTAGGGAATTTTAGTGGGGTTTTTAAGGGTAATTTTAAGGGTAATTTTAATGATTGGCCTTTTCAAATATTTTCTTTTAATTTGGTTTTAATGGATATTTATTGTATTGTGGTTTTATAAGGCTGTTAGCCGCCCTGAGTCCGGTGAGGAGAAGGGCGGGGTACAAATTAAATTATTATTATTATTATTAATGCCTGCATTTATGACCTTTGCAACATCTTTCAGTCATATCACTGACGTTACAATCAGGATATGTTGTCCTGTGCCTGATCTCCCCCCCTCCCTTACAAAGTGGATAGATTGGAGAGAAAGGGATTACAAGAACACAATAGGGAATAAGCTGGACTGTTTGCATAGCGACTGGACAGCCATCTGTCTGAAATGGTATAGGGTTTCCTGCCTGAGCAGGGGGTTGGACTAGATGACCTCCAAAGTTGTTGTTGTTGTTGTTGTTGTTGTTATTATTATTATTATTATTATTATTATTATTATTATTATTATTATTATTATTATTATTATTATTATTATTATTATTATTATTATTATTATAGTGTGCTCAGAGCTTCCATCCCTGAGTAGGCTTGGGGTGCTAGCACATTTTTTTGATATATATACCCCATTACATGCCTGCTTATTCTCTTGTAATCCCTTCCTCTCGAGTGAATGTAAATAGAAACATTAATTCCCTTTTTATTAATTATCCCAGTGCCAGGATTTGCATTTCAAAGGATGAGAAAGTGGAAAAAAAGTAAGTATAGTCATGACCCCATGATTTCCCACTTAGTGATTGCTTTGCTTAACATCAGAGTTGCCAGTCCCAGTTTTGGACACTAAACGACTACCCGTAGTTGTTAAGGTAACAGGCTACAAACTGGGAGACTGAATTCTAGTCCCAGCTAGGTGACCTGGAACCAGTCACTCTCTCAGCATAAATTATC
>NW_015433668.1:0-1087 GCF_001527695.2 Protobothrops mucrosquamatus | reverse complement strand
ATTGCTCCTCGATTACCAGGGCTTTCTGCAACACCTGCGCGTTATGTATGAAGACCCCCTTCGCGTGCAGACGGCAGCAAGGCGCATTAAGGACCTCCGCCAAGGGAAGCGCGCCTTGCAGGAATATATTGCGGAGTTCCGCCTTCTCGGCCAGGACTCAGCCTGGAATGAGGCGGCGTTGATGGATGCCTTCCAGGACAGCCTCTCCGATGACCTGCAGGATGAGTTGGTTCGACTGGAGGTGCCCCCGACCCTTGACGCTTTGGTGCTCCAGTGCCTGCGTATCGACGCCCGCCTTCAACGGCGACGGCCTCGTCGATCCTTGCCGGAACCACTGCCAGCGGTGGCACCCCTGCGTTGCGCACCGACAGGACCCCGGACCGCTCCACGCTTTGTGGCAACGAGTGAGGAGCCCATGGAGCTCGGAGCCGCGCGACCTCATCTAACAGCCCAGGAGCGGATGCGGCGCCGCCAAGGGGGATTGTGCCTCTATTGCGGTGAGGCTGGACATTTTGCCGCCTCATGTCCCAGGAAGCAGAGTGGGGCGCTCAAGCCTGTTCCGGAGTCTCGGCGTGATCAGCCGGGAAACAGGCCAGGCCTGGCCTAGGGGAAACCCTGGGTCAGGCACGTGCACATGCCCCACCGGAGTCGGCGGCTGTGGACTATGAGCCCCCTCGGCACCTGATTCTGGACACCCGGGTGTTGTTGGTCAACCGGTCGGAGGGGCTCCAGGCACATGCACTGGTTGACTCGGGGGCTATGTCGAACTTTATGGACCAGGCCTTTGTGGCCCATTTTAAGGTCCCCCTGGTTCCAGTGGACCCTCCATTGAGAGTCGAGACTATTGATGGGCGGGAGCTTGTGGCGGGGCCCATCAAATTCGCTACTCAGCCGTTGCACCTCGCCATTGGGGCCCATGAGGAGGCGATTCAGTTTTACGTGGCGGCGGACTTGCATTTTCCCTTGGTCCTGGGGATGGCCTGGCTTCGGGCTCACGACCCTCAGGTGGCATGGTCGCGAAACGCCATCTCGTTCCCGAGCCTGCAGTGTGTTGATCACCACCGTCACACCTGTGCCGGCCAGGACG
>NW_015433667.1:0-1087 GCF_001527695.2 Protobothrops mucrosquamatus | reverse complement strand
ACAGCACCAGAGACCCTCGCCGGCCCCTCCCGCGGCCGGCCCCAAGCCAGAGTCCCGCCCCTGACCAGGAAAGCGTGTGCGCAGAGCCGGGCCTCTGCACTACAATCCCCACAATGCCTCGCCGCGGAGCGGAAGCGGCTTGACCTTGGCGCGATCCGACAGCGCCCCTCTCTCTGGAGCAGCGTTTCTCAACCTTGACAATTTTAAGGCATGTGGACTTCAACTCCCAGAATTCCACAGCCAGCAATGCTGGCTGTGGAATTCTGGGAGTTGAAGTCCACATGCCTTAAAATGGTCAAGGTTGAGAAACGCTGCTCTGGAGGATGCCTCTCCGGCACCTCGCACGAAGCGAAGGCTGGAGCTGAGCGAAGTAAATCGCCCTTCCAGACGATCTTAACTCCTGGTGACTCCGTGGAAGGGAGAGAAGAAAGAGGAGGTAGGAAAAGGCCCGCGGGGTGTTTATAACCGCAGATTGTTTTTGTAACTCCTCTTTTTCCCCCCCCCCCTTAAAAAATAAGAGAGAGAATGAGAGTTTCTGAAGGTAAAAAATAGGCACCCAATAGGAAAAAACTTTTATTTACGACATCTGGCGTTTTCTTCATTTTTACACTACTACCGCCCCCGCTTCAGTTGCTGGAATATGTGGAACAAATCTTTTTAAAACCAAATTTTCCAAATGAGTAGTTGCCGCGTCCACCTGTCACCGCCTTGCTAAACGAGGTAGGATTGAACGGGAATGCCCAATCCTTTGGGAAATGGGACGTTTGTAAGAAGAACTGTCGTTTTCGTTTAAACAGGAAGAAATCAAGAACTTATTCTCGAGCCCCAGTAATCATCCATGAAGATGCCCTGCTTACCATTTTAAAGGAAATATCAGAAGAGATCAACCCCCGACTGCTCTTTAGAAGGCCAGATCCTGAAGTTGAAACTCAAGTACTTTGGCCACCTAATGAGAAGGAAGGACTCACTGGAGAAGAGCCTAATGCTGGGAAAGATTGAGGGCAATAGAAGAAGGGGACGACAGAGAATGAGGTGGCTGGATGGAGTCACTGAAGCAGTAGGCGTGAGCTTAAATGGACTCCAGAAG
>NW_015433666.1:0-1087 GCF_001527695.2 Protobothrops mucrosquamatus | reverse complement strand
CATTGTAAAGTGGTATTAATACTTCACATGATCTTGATTCTATCCCTCTGTTAATGCAGCCTAGCACTGTGTTGGCTTTTTTGGCAGCTGCAGCACACTGCTGGCTCATATTTAAGTGATTGTCCACTAGGACTCCGAGATCCCTCTCACAGTTACTACTATTGAGCAAGGTACCCCCTATACTATACCTGTACATTTGCTTTTTCTTGCCTAAATGTAGAACCTTACTTTTTTCACCATTGAATTTCATTTTGTTAGATAGCGCCCAGTGTTCAAGTCTGTCAAGGTCCTTCTGTATCTTAAGCCTATCTTCTGGAGTGTTGGCTATTCCTGCCAGCTTGGTGCCATCCGCAAATTTGATAAGTTCCCCATCTATCCCCTCGTCCAAATCGTTGATGAAGATGTTGAAGAGCACTGGGCCCAGAACAGAGCCCTGGGGCACCCCACTACACACTTCCCTCCATGTAGATGCAGTTCCATTGAGGACCACATGCTGAGTACGGCCGGTCAGCCAGCTACGAATCCATCTGGTGGTGATGCTGTCTAACCCACATTTTTCTATCTTATCGAGTAGTAGGTTGTGATCTACTTTATCAAATGCCTTACTGAAGTCCAAGTAAATTATATCCACAGCGTTCCTCTGATCCACTAATTTTGTCACTTGGTCAAAGAATGCAATAAGGTTTGCCTGGCATGATCTGTTTTTGACAAACCGATGTTGGCTTTTAGTAGTGATTTTGTTTGCCTCTAGGTGTTCGCTGATTCGTTGTTTGAGTATCTTTTCCAGAATCTTCCCAGTTATTGAGGTCAGGCTGATAGGTCTGTAATTTCCTGGATCCATTTTTTTTCCTTTTTTGAAGATGGGAACTACATCAGCTCTTTTCCAGACCTCTGGTAGTTCCCCAGTGCTCCAAGATCTTTGAAAAATATAGTTCAGTGGTTCTGAGATCACATCTGCCAGTTCCTTGAGAACCTTGGGGTATAATCCATCTGGTCCTGGCGATTTGAACTCGTCTAGGCTGGACAGGTGTTCACTTACCATTTTCTTGCCTATCTTAACTTGTGTTTCTATTCTGTTTTTTATGGC
>NW_015433665.1:0-1087 GCF_001527695.2 Protobothrops mucrosquamatus | reverse complement strand
TTCTTCTTCTTCTTCTTCTTCTTCTTCTTCTTCTTCTTCTTCTTCTTCTTCTTCTTCTTCTTCTTCTTCTTCTTCTTCTTCTTCTTCTTCTTCTTCTTCTTCTTCTTCTTCTTCTTCTTCTTCTTCTTCTTCTTCTTCTTCTTCTTCTTCTTCTTCTTCTTCTTCTTCTTCTTCTTCTTCCTCCTACTCCTACTCCTACTCCTACTCCTACTCCTATTCCCTGCATCACTAGTGGAACTATGACTAAGGTGATAGTAGCCAAGTGAGCTGCTATGTTTCCCTCTAGAAGATGGGCTCAAAATATATTATAATAGCATTATCCAGATAACGTATTGAAAAAGAAATCATAATAAATCACTAAATTATTCCACATGAGTAGTGGATTCATTAACAATTCCAGAAAGTATCCTATGCGTGAACAGTCTCAGACTTTTATCATTAAATATGCATTTTCTTTACTTCCATTTCTTCTTTCTCTCCTTTTCTGACTGTGCAGTAGTACTGAATTGATAATGATGAGGATTGAGGATTGCTAATAAAATGAAAATTCTGTAGTTCATGGGTGTTTCTATAAATTGGATAATTGGATTATTCAATCAGTAATTAACTATACTTCCCTGGAGTCTTGGGCAGCAATTTTTTCTATCTCTGTATATGAAACTTTAGCAGAAATATTAAACGTTGATTAGAAATCTTCTCCTGTTATCATGGCATATGTTATAGTCCAAATGTACCAATACCTGGTGTAGGAATTGTGCAATAAGTAAGATAAGATGAAAATTATCCCTTGATATTTTATTTATGTATTTGTTACTTTTATTTGTAGCCCATCTCACCTTGCAAGGTGTACGTAGTAAAAGGCACAAATTTAAGCTATTGATTGTTGGCCTAACTCTATATACCATCAGTAACAAGTCTGGTGTATCAAGCAACACTGAGAATTTATTAAGTCCAAAACTCTGAGTAGAAATGTTATTAGAGAATAGGTGGAATCCAGTCATGTTATGTACTATGTAGAGCAAAGTAGTTGGATGTATTATTTTCATCTGTGATGTCTTCAAATGAACCACCATAGAAACCTGCATGC
>NW_015433664.1:0-1087 GCF_001527695.2 Protobothrops mucrosquamatus | reverse complement strand
ATTACCCTAGCTGTTTGTTTAGTATATATTTTCTCAACCATCTTTCCAAATTTTGTCCCAAAATCCATATAGTACAATTGTGTTATAATAAACTTCCAATTCAGATTATCAAATGCCTTCTGGGCATCAAGAAAAACCAGTGTAGCTTGTCTTTCAGGATGGACTTCATAAAATTCTAAAGTGTTCATTATTATCCTCATATTATTTTTTATCTGTCGTCCTGGTAGAAATCCATTTTGATCTGGGTGGATGTAGTTATTCAAATTTTTTTTAACCCTTTCTGCTATTATTGTTGTAAATGTCTTATAATCTGTATTCAGTAAAGAAATCAGTCTATAATTTTGAATTTGTTGTAGGTCTGAGTCTTCCTTAGGAATGAGGGTGATGATTGCTTCAGTCCAGGTTGTCGGTATCTTCACCTCCTCCAGCACCTCATTGTAAATTTCCAACATTATCCATTGTAGTGACTCTTGTGTATTTTTATATAACTCAACCGGAATTCCATCTGGGCCTGGTGATTTATTGTTTTTTTGTTTTTTTCAATGCTGTTTCTAATTCTATTGCGGTTATTGGTCTATTCAATATTTCCTTTTGTTCTTCGGTGATTTTGCTCATTTTTGCTGCCTCTATATACAGTATTGTTTGACTTTATCATCTGCTATATCTTCTTGATGGTATAGCTTTGAAAAGAAATTTTGTATTATTTTCTTTTTTTCTTCCCGTCTATATTGTACTGATCCATTTTCGTCTTGTAGTTGATGTATTGTTCTTTTGCCTTTTTCTTTTTTTAATTTATAGGCCAACCATCGACCAGTTTTATTCGCATTTTCAAAGTAATTTTGTTTCGTCTTCCTAATTTTCTGTGCCATTTCTTTTTGTGTTGTCAGATTAATCTTGTGTTTTATAATATTCCATTTTTCTTTTATCTTTTTATTTTGTGGGTCCTTCTGTAGATCACCTTCTATTTTTTTTAGTTCTTCTTGTAATTTTCCTTGTTGAAGTCTCCTATCTTTGTTTTTCTTAGAGTTATATGCAATTGTCAATCCCCGAATGTAAGCTTTTGTAGTATCCCACAAGTTTTGTGTTG
>NW_015433663.1:0-1088 GCF_001527695.2 Protobothrops mucrosquamatus | reverse complement strand
GGTGACCTAACCCTAACCCTAAGTGGAATTTTCCTAAATGGGATTTTCCCATGTCTTTAACCAGGAAACATACATAGGGAAGGCTGGAAAAGTCAGTGCTCCCTAACCATACCCAAGCACTCCGAGTTTGTTGGCAATGTCCATTTTGCTCTACGAGTTCATGGTGACATAACCCTAACCCTAAGTGGAATTTTCCTAAATGGGATTTTCCCATGTATTTTACCAAGAAACATAGATAAGGCAGGCTGGAAAGATCAGTGCCCTCCTAATCATACCAAAGCACTCCGAGTTTGTTGGCAATGTCCGTGTTGCTCTACCAGTTCATGGTGACCTAACCCTAACCCTAAGTGGAATTTTCCTAAATGGGATTTTCCCATGTATTTTACCAGGAAACATAGATAGTGCTGGCTGGAAAAGTCAGTGCCCTTCTAACCATACCCAAGTACTCCGAGTTTCTTGGCAATGTCCATTTTGCTGTACGAGTTCATGGTGACCTAACCCTAACCCTAAGTGGAATTTTCCTAAATGGGATTTTCCCATGTATTTTACCAAGAAACATAGATAAGGCAGGCTGGAAAGATCAGTGCCCTCCTAATCATACCCAAGCACTCCGAGTTTGTTGGCAATGTCCATATTGCTCTACAAGTTCATGGTGACCTAACCCTAACCCTAAGTGGAATTTTCCTAAATGGGATTTTCCCATGTCTTTAACCAGGAAACATACATAGGGTAGGCTGGAAAAGTCTGTGCTCCCTAACCATACCCAAGCACTCCGAGTTTGTTGGCAATGTCCATGTTGCTCTACCGTTTCATGGTGACCTAACCCTAACACTAAGTGGAATTTTCCTAAATGGGATTTTCCCATGTATTTTACCAGGAAACATAGATTGTGCTGGCTGGAAAAGTCAGTGCCCTCCTAATCATACCCAAGCACCCCAAGTATGTTGGCGATGTCCATTTTGCTCTACGAGTTCATGGTGACCTAACCCTAACCCTAAGTGGAATTTTCCTAAATGGGATTTTCCCATGTATTTTACCAAGAAACATAGATAAGGCAGGCTGGAAAGATCAGTGCCCTCCTAATCATA
>NW_015433662.1:0-1088 GCF_001527695.2 Protobothrops mucrosquamatus | reverse complement strand
AAGGCCTCTGACTGCGGAATGCAGGCCTGGGGATGCCACAGAAGTGGGCCGGCGAGGAGAGGCCTGGATGCAAGCTTCACACCCCAGCCCCCATCCTAGCTTGATTTTTAGATGTGTACCTCACCCTAAAACTAGGGCTTATTTGGGGGGTAGGGCTTATATTAGGCCCACCCCCCAAAAAATCAAGCTAAGGCTTATTTTCGGGGTAGGTCTTACTTTAGGGGAAACCAGCCTACGGACCCTTCAGAATCCAAACTGACCTTACAGCAAACTAGAAACAGCACTGACCCTCAACCAACCTATGTAAGCCCCCCTCCCACCAGAAGTTCACCTCCAATGACCCCTGACCTGATGTAACCTCCCAATCACAAGACAAATCACAAGACTTCACTGATGACCCACACCTGACCCATTACAAGGCCCTCACTTGACACACCCACACCTGAAGCCCTCATAAACAGAACACTGACACTGACATCTCCTAAACCAGGGGTAAGGCAACCTTGGTTCTTTTATGGCTTGTGGACTTCAACTCCCAGAATTCCTGAGCCAGCACGGCTCAGCTTGGAAACCTCTCCCTTTCCCCTCAGCATGGCTGGCTCAGGAATTCTGGGAGTTGAAGTCCACGAGTCATAAAAGAGCCAACGTTGCCTACTCTTGTCCTAAACTCCGTCGAAGATGTTACCTAGCCTGGTAACGAAAGGTTCGGAAACCAACCCACAAGCTCGGAGAATGAACCTTCACCCTCACTTTACCAAAACTTGTCATTGATACTTCATTTCAGCTATGGCAGTTGGACTGCCTGTGGCCTTCCGGGTGCGCTTCAAGGTGTTGACCATCATCTTTAAAGCGCACCATGGCATCGGACCTGGCTACCTCCGAGACCGCTTTCTGCCACAGATTACCTCTCACCGGCCGATACGCTCCCACAGAGAGGGTCTCCTCAGGGTGCCGTCAATCAGACAATGTCGGTTGGCGACCCCCAGGGGGAGAGCCTTCTCTGTTGGAGCCCCCACCCTCTGGAACGAGCTGCCCCCAGAGATCCGGTTGATTCCGGATCTCCCCTCCTTCCGCCGCGCCCTCAAGAC
>NW_015433660.1:0-1088 GCF_001527695.2 Protobothrops mucrosquamatus | reverse complement strand
GGCCAGTAGCTTTTTATACCCTCTCTAGCTTTTTGTTTGGAAGTCTTCCTGTTCCTGTGGCATGAACTTTGAGGCTATTTCCTGTGTCACGTATTCTGACCTGAGCCCAGGTGTGCCTCTCTGGTATTACTTGATGGTAATGGTTAGTCCTATTATGTCCCAAAAGTCATCTCCTGCTTCCCTGGGGATGGGGCTAATGTCTCTTAAGAGTTTCTTTTGTTTTGAGCTCCCTGGCTCCAACCTTCCTGATGGTCTTACATCTGCATTTGTATAAGGCTAGCTACTGCTTGGGGCAAAGAAATGATGCCAGGTTTGGTTTCTGCTTTTCAAAAAATGCTTTTAAAAATCCTTTTGGTGAAAAATATATTTTCTTGCCTTTTTAATATTTCCTTCTCTGGGCTAACTTCCCTCACCCTGATCTTCCAACTCTTGTTTAGGTTTTAATTTCCCTTCAGTGTTCAAAATATCTTTATAGGTTACTATTTTCTCAAAGTTAGTTAGGTTTGGGTGAACAAAAGCTTCCATCAACACTGGAAGTTTTAAAGAAGAGATTGGACGACCATTTGTCTGAAATTGCATATGGAAGGTCCCTTCCAACTCTTTGTTATTCTGTTAGGACTCTGTAAGATTTTGCTTTGGAGGACTGAAGCGTCAATGGATGCAATACAAAACATCTGGTTAATTGCAGGAATTAGCCCCAAGGAAGACATTGCAACATCGTTCATTGTTCAAACAGCTTTACCCGGTCCCCATTTGTTTTCAAGCCCAATTTGGAAGGATGGGTTTAACCTTTAAAATCTACAAAACTCTCGTGTAATTTGTGAGCAGGAACTTCAGCCATCATTCCTTTCTGTACACATATTTTTAATATTCTGTTGGCATCGTCTTGTCTAGGGAATTATTCATCATACTCGCTCTTCTCAGGGTCTGATTTTCACTCTGGGGAAGTAGTTCTCCTTCTGTTCTGCCCCTGGGTGAAGGCAAAGATTTGTGATGTCTAATCAAGCTTGCTACCTACCTCTCTTGCTTGCTTGCTTTCTTAAAAACAAATGGCTGCAGCCTACTGTGAACTAAGAGATCTTTGGCTG
>NW_015433659.1:0-1088 GCF_001527695.2 Protobothrops mucrosquamatus | reverse complement strand
GGCTTCACATAAATATTGAACAGAAGTGGAGAGAGGACCGACCCCTGTGGGACCCCACAAGTTAGGGGCCTTGGAGTCGACCTCTGTCCCCCTGCCAATACAGACTGCGTACGGTCGGTGAGGAAGGAGGAGAACCACCGCATCACGGTGCCTCCCACTCCCAACCCACCCAACCGCCGCAGCATGATACTGTGGTCCAGAGTATCAAAAGCCGCTGAGAGGTCCAAAAGAACAAGGACAGAGGAACAACCCCTGTCCCGGGCCCTCCAGAGATCATTTACCAACATGACCAATGCCGTTTCCGTGCTGTACCCCAGCCTGAAGCCCGACTGGAGAGGGTCCAGATAGTTGGACTAGAAGACCTCCAAGGTCCCTTCCAAAGTTGTTATTCTATATTCTATGAAGCCAGGACATGACATCCAGGCTGGAAGTTTTCATCACCGGAGGTTTTCGAGAAGAGACTGGACAGCCATTTGTCTGAAACAGTATAGGAGCTCCTGCTTGAGCAGGGGGCTGGACTAGAAGACCTCCAAAACCCCTCCCGTCTCTGTTATTCTGTGTTCTACTGGCCATTTTTTACAATGCTCTGATGTTTGCTTTTTACCCAACTGTGTCACATCCAAGCCATAATCTCTGTGTGAGTCACAGGACCGCAATGTCCAAATAGCAACTGGATAGTCACCCTATGAAGAATCTCTGGGGAAAAACCCTCCCTCCAAATCAAGGCTGGCAAATGGGTCAAGCCCCTTTCCGGAACGAGACTGCGGCTTCCTGCTTCTTCTCGAAGCTCACTCTTGCTTCCTCTTTCTCTACACCAGAAGCACCCAGCGGCAGGGTCTGCAGACACCCACCCTGGTCTGAGCAGAAGGTCTCCAGGAGTTTGGCTCTGTGTGTGTGTGTGTGTGTGTGTGAAGATGTGCAGGTTGACCCTCCTGGCGCTCTGGCTTTGCTGCTTAGGGCCTTCTTCTGAGGCCGTAAATCCGGGATTTGCAGGCAGAATCACCAGGAAAGGCTTGGATTATGGTAGGTACCCAACTGGTCTTTCCACCGCCCCCAGGAACCCCCCCCTCTGCCCCACAGCCAACCGT
>NW_015433658.1:0-1088 GCF_001527695.2 Protobothrops mucrosquamatus | reverse complement strand
AATGTAAATAAGAAATAATGGGGCAATAAGGATAAATACTTTAAAAAAGAATAAGGGGGAAAATGTAAAAAATAGAAGAATACTGGCACGAAGTTGATGTTAAAATATATATTGTGTATATATGTGTATTATGTTTTGTTTTGTTTTGTTTGTCGGTTTAAATAATAAAAAATAAATAAATAATGATAAAAAAAAAAAAGAGAGAGAGATGTTGTTTGGAAGTCACACAGGACATAGTCCAGACATGTCAAACTTGTGACGTCACAGACATCGCGAGACGTATCAGAGCTTTTTCTCCATTGACGGCAATGGGGTGGATGCGGTTTCCTGGTGATACGTCTGGCCCGCGGGCTGGCAGTTTGACACCCCTGAGATAGTCCCTTCCCACACACATGATTGCAGAGCTTTTGACAGCTGGAGAACCTTCAGAAGGCCTATCCTGCTAATATACGTAGATTCTTAGAGCAAAAAGTGGTCCCTGATGACTGGCTCTAAGCCATCGAGGCCTTTAAATTATGTCTAGCAGGCAATTTGGTAACCACTGCTCTTTTTCAGAACAGGTACAATATTATATTATCCCTGATTACTCTAACTGCAGTTTCCAGATATTTTTCAAGAATAGTCCAAGGTAAAACAGATAAAGTTGCCAAGGTAGCGCATGGATAAGTATTCCTAAGTCAGACTGGTTGAGAAAGGTCACAGTTTGCTCAATAGACATTGTGGCACTCACTAAAGCTTAAATCTGTGCAATGTCCTGTTTTGTAATTGAAAGGTAGCAAGTTCACACAGTGAGAATGGATGGACAGAACCATGTGTTGAGCCCTTTTTTTAAAAGATGTAAAAATTGGTAATGATTCTCCCCCCCCTTCTCTCTCTGTGAGTAAGTGAGTGTGTGTATGTGTATTATCTCATTCAATAGCTAGCTAGGAAGAGTGGAAACACAGAGTTAGTTAATTGTGTCTTAACCATAAGATACAGTCATTATCAATTTTTACACCTTTGAAAAGGGACTGAACCTACACCGAACCTCTCCAAAAATATCACTTGAAGCCAAAATCTCCAAACAGAGACTGTCATACTTTGGTCAT
>NW_015433657.1:0-1088 GCF_001527695.2 Protobothrops mucrosquamatus | reverse complement strand
ATGATAGCACTGAATGAGGGGTGATGATCTCCTTGAGGTTCCGGCCATTTCAGTGTCCCCATAGTCACGGTGTCACAATCTGGGTGCTCAGTGCTGTGGCTAACTATTATATCACAGCATCCCATAAACAGGTGGTTTATGGTATTCTTCACCAGCTTCCTGCAATCAAGGTCAACAGGGAAGCAGTTGGGATGTTGCAAATGGTAGTTATTTCTGCCTTTTTAAACATTTGCTATGTGTGGCTGTTCTGTCCTCTTGAAGCCTGCTCCTTGGGCCATTCTAACACGTGTGTCTTTTATTATATTTGACAGTTTTATCAATGGAGTCCAGATTGAAAGCACAAGGAGTAGAGATGGATCATCCCCACATCACTTTCAAGAGAAACATTCGGAGTTTGGGGCGGGGGAAGCTGATGGAGGTAGTTTCAGTAGATAGTTGATAAAGGGAAAACTTTAGAAAGTCCAACTCTTAATACTATGAATTTCTGTTCGTTGGGCAACAGGTGAACTTCCTTTTCCAAAGCAGGAAAAGGATTCCAATAACTGCTGGAATCTGAGATTGAAACTGTTTTTACAGCACATGAGAAAACATCTCTAATAAATACATCATATCCTAATTTAAAAATCCTGCCTAAAATGGTTTCTCCATATCAGGTTATATTAAAGTAATTTTGATTGCAATACTCAGAATACCAAACCTGCCCATTTATTAGATTTAAGGAGCTCAGCCCTAAGGAAAAGATATGTGAGTCATTAAGTTATAGAAAAAATTGGCAGGATTTTTGTTTCCTTTATTTGTTTTTCCATATTGCATCAAGTTTTAACATTGTGAAAATAACAGGATTTTTATCCAAATAATTCAGACAGTATTTATTAAGAGGTTCTTTGGAGGGGGGGTGTAATTAAAAGCTTGCTTCAAATCAAGATATAACAAATTACACCTAGCAGTTTATTATTTTTACAGCAAAAGTTATGTGGGGTTTAGTTGTCTCCTTATTCGTCTTCCAAGTTCCCCCTAGTCAGTCTCTGAAAGGGCAATGGATCCTTCCGGAAGGTTCTCTGGCACAGCTTGTCATCATTTCCCCAGGC
>NW_015433656.1:0-1088 GCF_001527695.2 Protobothrops mucrosquamatus | reverse complement strand
CCCGCCCCCCCCCACAGCAGCCCTGTGTTCCTGTCCTTTCCCAGTCCTGTGTTCCTAGTATTACAATCCCCATCATTCCCAACCTCGCACTCTTCCCCCCCAGAATCTCCATAGACATCATCCCCAGCCTTTTATTAGTACCCCTCCCCAATATCTATATCCTTTGGACAACCCCTCCCCCCCAGCCGCCCTGTGTTCCTTGTATTATTTTCCCCAGCCCTGTGTTCCTGGTATTACAATTCCCATCATCCCCATCCTTACACCACCACCCCTGTCCACCCCAGAGTCTCCATATCATCCCCAGTCTTAGACTCCGCCCAGGCTCTGATCCTCGCTGCTTCACTTGCAATTCCCACCCTAACGCTGGGAATTTGTCGGAATGCCAGATCCCATCATCCCCATCCCCTACTTTCCCCCCCCCCCCTTTGGGAGCTTCGAGATAGTTCCCATTATCCCCACCACTGCACTTTCCAACCTTGGGTGCTCTCCATGGGTAGGACGTTGCTCCGCCTCAAACTCCCATCATCCCCTGCCCTGAATGTTTAATCAGCTGCAGCTCCCATCATCCCCGGCCGGCCCGAGTTCTGCAGCTTGTGGCGTCAAATTGCAGTCACGGGGGTTTTGCTCCTCTCTTGTCTGGCTACAATGGAGAGTCTCAGCCACAAGGTTGTTGTGCGCTGGGGATGATGGATCTTAGAGTCTTTATGAGCTGACGAGTGTTGAGATTGTGAAAGGCTGGATTGGGCTGCCTGGCAGAGAGAATAAGGGGCTGGTGTAGGAACAGGGAGGTTTGGCTCCATCCACCTTTATTTATTTGTATCCCGTCTTTAATTAATTTTGCAAATAACTTAAGGCAGGGAACATACCCAACACTTCCTTCTCCTCCTCCTCTTTTCCCCACAACAACCCTGTGAGGTGGGTTGGGCTGAAAGTGAGCGACTGGCCCAAAGTCACCCAGCTGGCTTTCATGGCTAAGGGGGGGGACAAGAACTCACAGTCTCCTGGTGATTGGCCCAAAGTCCCCCAGCCGGGTTTCAGGCCTAAGGCGGGACTAGAACTCACCGTCTCCTGGTGATTGGCCCAAAGTC
>NW_015433655.1:0-1088 GCF_001527695.2 Protobothrops mucrosquamatus | reverse complement strand
TGTTGAAATAGCAACAGTTGTTTGTTTTCTGGACTTCCATCCAATCAGAGTCCCTCCAAACAATATTATAATCCCAGAATTTGATTTCCTTGTGTTTATGTCATTTGCATAGTCACTATCGACATAACACTTTAATTTCAATTCCTCAGTAATCTGTATTTGAAGACCCAAATTTATGGTTCCCTTTAAATATCTGAGATTCCTCTTTACACCCATCCAATGTAAATTTGTAGGTGCAGCAGTAAAACGACTTAAAATGCTTACTGCGCAAGCTATGTCTGGTCTGGACCACTGTGATAGATATAACAAACACCCTATTGCTGAGTGATATATCTCTTGATCACAGGTTTCACCTTTGTCCGCACTTAAACTATTATAAAAATCCATATTCATGGGTGTGGGAGCAGTATTGCAATCTTTCATATTATATTTCTCCAATAACTGCTCAATTTTTCTCCTTTGACTGAGAATATAACCACCTTTTTCATTTTTCTGTATCTCTACACCGAGATAATTTTTTATTTCTCCCAAATTCTTTAATTTGAATTTCTTTCCTAATTTATCAGCAAATTCCTTGACTTGTGATGCATCCTTTGCGATGAAGCAAAGATCATCCACAAATGATAACAGTAGACAATTCCTTCCTTGTAACTGTCCAGTATATATACAATTATTAGCTTTGCAACTCTTAAATCCAAGACCCTTTAAAGCAGTATCTAAACAGATATTCCAGTTTCTGGCTGACTGCTTCAGCCCATAAATAGCCTTGTTTAATTTATACACCATATTAGGCTTTGCAATTTCATATCCTGGTGCTTGGATCATATAAATTTCTTCCTCTAACTCAGCATTGAGGAATGCAGTTGTGATATCAAAGTGCCAGATTTTATGCTTATATGCCGCTGCCAACGCCAGAGCTAATCTTATACTCTCACTTTTCACAGTTGGCGCAAATACTTCATCGTAGTGCACATTCTTTAATTGTGAAAAACCTTGTGCCACTAACCTGGCCTTATACTGTACATCATTATTTGGCAATACCTTTTTCTTATATACCCACTTACAACCCACAGCTTTGGTTCCCTGTG
>NW_015433654.1:0-1088 GCF_001527695.2 Protobothrops mucrosquamatus | reverse complement strand
TTTCACACTTCTATCCCCAATTCTTTCTTTACCCTTTATTGAGGGGACCCTTCCCCAAATTTCCCAAAGAGGATGGAGGCAGGCTGGCTACGCAGAACGGCCCTATTACTCGGCAAAGTGGAACTTTCTTTCCTTTCTTCAAAGACAGCGACAAATGATGGAAGGACCCATCAGGCACAGCCTGTCAGCCAACGAGTTCCTCAGAATGATGCTGGGGGACCCGTCCAAGCCCAAAGGGAAGGGGAACTACTGGATGGTACACGTGGACCCCGTTGCCCTGGAAGCCCTGAAGCTGCAAAAAAAACCAACCATCTCCCTTATTCTGTTTCTCTCGACTGTTACTCTATGTTGTTGTTTTTTTATGTGTACACTTCGTAAAATACGATTTATGATTGTAGGCTGCCCAGAGTCATCCTGCGGTAAGATGGGCCACCAGTAAATTTTACAAATAAATAACAATAAATAAAATATAATACAATTATTTCAAGTGTGTCCTCTTGTCAAACATGGAGCAGCCTAATGGAAAACCCACTTTATTTTGTCCACGAATATATCCTGGCTTTATAAGTTATGAAGTTGGGATGCCAAGGGGGAAAAAATCACTGGATAATCTTAAAAAAATTATTATTTTAGCACTTTACCTACAGCAGAAACATTTGAGTAAATGGAACGGGCGTACAATTTGTCTACTCGTTCTCTTTACTGTAGCTATTCAAAGCCCATAACTACTTGCAAATGAAAGCAATAATTCAATTTTGGGAATAAACCTATATAGTAAGAGACTCTAATGGGAAAACCACTTCCTTTTCCATGAAGACATCCTGACGTTATACATTATTAAATTGGGACGCCAAGAGGGAAAAATCACTGGATAATGTTAAAAAAAAAATATTTTGGCACTTTACCTACAGCAGCAACATTTGAGTAAATGGAACGGGCGTAGGATTTGTATACTCATCCTGTTTACTGTAGCTATTCAAAGCCTCTAACTACAGGCAGATCAAAGGAATAATCTGAGTTTTGGGAATACATTTATATAACGAGAGACTCTGACAAAATTTAATTCTTGCCCTTTATGTAACCATGGA
>NW_015433653.1:0-1088 GCF_001527695.2 Protobothrops mucrosquamatus | reverse complement strand
CATCTTAAAAATGACAAGTCTCCAAGTACTGAAGCTTCATAACAGGGGAACAGTGAACAATTTTATTATACAGGGTGATTTGAGGGTTTTTATATTATTATTGTTCTTTTCAGCTAGTTGGCAGAATCCTCTGAGAACAGCTAACCGAGTTCTCTAAATTTGCAGCCTCACAGTATGAACCCAACTGCATCTTGCAAAAGTTTGCCTAAAAACAACGAATCCATTTCCAGCTTATTTATCTGACAAATATTCAAGCCTGCTTGTGAAAGGATCAATATTTGTATGAGTTTAAGAGTGCCTATGAATGTTTACTGTCTAACATAAGGATCTTTGCAGATGCCTGGAATTTATAAATCCACATATATACCATTTTCAAAACTTTGTGAGAGTTGAAATATCCAACTTTCAGGTCCAAATTGGAAGCACAATTTGTACGTGCATGCAAAATGGCTGTTTGAATTAAAAATTAGCAATAAATCCTGCAAATTTTGAATATTATTTTAAATCATTATATACAATGTACCTGTAATTGCAGCTCTCATGTTACTTTCTCATCCCAACCAGCCTCTATATCAGGGGTCTTGAAACTTGGCCCTTTTATGACCTGTGGACTTCAACTCCCAGAAATCCTCAGCCAGACATACTGGCTGAGGAATTCTGGGAGTTGAAGTCCACAAGTCATAAAAGGGCCAAGTTTGAAGACCCCTGCTCTATATCAAAGAAAAAATGAGTCTGGGGAGTCCTTGGTGCTATTTGAGCTTAGTTGTTTGCTTGCAAATATTTCATTACCCAACTAGTTTAGTGTTATGATAGTGTGGTCTGTTCCCTATTTATATACAATAACTTGTCCTGCCATTTCATCCTTAGTAGTTCCTTGATTGGGGCATTCTTGGATGGGGAGGAACAGACTCAGGCTCAACCCTTCCAAGACCGAGTGGCTGTGGTTGCCGGCGCCTCGGCATAGTCAGCTGACTCCATCGCTGACTATAGGGGGCGAAACTCTGGCCCCCTCGGAGAAGGCACGCAACTTGGGTGTCCTCCTGGATCCACGGCTGACACTAGAAGATCATTTGTCGGCCGTGACCAGG
>NW_015433652.1:0-1088 GCF_001527695.2 Protobothrops mucrosquamatus | reverse complement strand
TCTTTGTAGGTAGGCAATAATTTGATTTGCTGAGTGGGAGAAAATTTATGGGTCTAATGCATTAGGCAAATAAACACGTCTCCATTCGGTAATAAAGGTGAGAAGGATGTTTATGGTTGCAAATAAATAAATTACTTAAAGAGTCCAAATAGGCTTGCCAAGGTATTTCTAACACATACTTCCACAAGAAAATGACCACTTTTCCCCCCCTTTCCAGATACTTCTCTCAAGCTATTACTGTAACGTCCAGATTATGGCTTCCCAAAGTTTTGAGAAGAAAACTTAATGTTATTGTAAATAAATTCATTTTTATCCAATAATATTTAAGCAAATGTGTTACCTTATCAATGCACAGGAGAAAGAATGCTTCTGTTTGTTTCATATACTACATTAGACCCATGCATTCCACCCCCTCTTCAAGTCAGCCTTTTGTTTGTCATTTTAAATCAATCGCATTTTGAGATACCCTGCAGCTGATCTGTGTGCTATACAAGCTTGCTTTCTAGGTGCACTTGCTAATGTTCTGATCACCAGCTCAGAAGTTCTGGACAAGCTGTTAAGAAACTAAAACTATACCAAATTAAAATGTTAATGAAAAAAAACGATTGAAGTGGAACAGTTGTGAGCACTTTAACACTTTATAGTTTCCTGATGAAACCAAATTCTCACTAATTTATTCCTAAATAATATCCAGACAATATTGCTCAACCAATTCTATTGTTTGTTTTCTTCTTGTGGTCCTGTTTGCTTTAATAGTCTCATTTGTCACAACCAGTCCTCCTTGCTTCCTTCGTTCCTTCCTTCATTCCTTCCTTCGTTCCTTCCTTCCTTCGTTCGTTCGTTCGTTCCTTCCTTCCTTCCTTCCTTCCTTCCTTCCTTCCTTCCTTCCTCTTTCTTTCTTTCTTTCTTTCTTTCTTTCTTTCTTTCTTTCTTTCTTTCCTGCACAACTGCAGCAACACTACGATTTTTGCATTGTAATTGCAATAAAAGCTAAACACACAGATTCGTTGTGTTTTTCAATGTTTTTCAACCCTCTCTTCATCATCACAACCTACTGTACATTTTTTACTATCAATTCTCCCTTTGGA
>NW_015433651.1:0-1088 GCF_001527695.2 Protobothrops mucrosquamatus | reverse complement strand
GGAAGGTTATGCTAAGATCTAAGTTCTCTTCCTCTGAGCAGTTAAATTATCAGCATGTTCCCTCCCTAAATTAGCTGTCATATATCACGTTATCCAATTAGTGTGAAGGTCAAAGGTTTCCTTCCTCTTTCTTTCCCGGGCTTTTCCCTCCACCCTCTTCTGCTCTGCATTAACCCCAAAAATACCAGACAGTTCTGCATATTGTCAAAGCAAGAATATACAGTATTTGCAGCGTTGACAATATTTTTCCTCAAAAGGATTTTTAAAAGCAGAAATCAACCCAGCCCCCAAGTCTCTCTCTTTGCTCCAAGCTAAAAGTGACATCCAACATTTGAAAATGATTGGCACAGAATATTGGACACTATAAATTTCTTTTCCATCTAAAAAAATTTTTGCCCTGACTTTTAGAACTTTATGGGTTGCAAGCTCCCCTTTTGGGAGCCACTGAAGGGATCTTTTTCTGCTGCCTCCATTAATGTCTTATTTTTTGGCTTAACAGTTTAAAGCTTGTTTACCAAGTCCCCCTGACCAGATCAATTTTAATCTTGTGCCAATAAGTGTGTCATACATTCTCACACTTAAGGCCCAAAGGGGGAATTGTAGGAAGTCAGAGCCCCCCAGAGAAGGAAATATTAAAAGGGCAGAAAAATATATTTTTCCTCAAAAGGATTTTTAAAAGCAGAAATCAACCCAGCCCCCAAGTCTCTCTCTTTGCCCCAAGCAGGAGCCAGCCCTATACAAATGCAAATGTAAAACCATCAGAAAGCTGGAGCCAGAAGACAAAGACCTAAAATCAGCATATCCCACCTGAGATGGGACATAATAGGACTAACCCATTACCATCAAGTATACCAGAGAGGCACACCTAAACTCAGGTCAGAATACATGACACAGGAAATAGCCTCAAAGTTCATGCCACAGGAACAGGAAATTATTCCAAACAAAAGGCTAGAGAGGGTATAAAAACCTACTGCCCATGTGCTCAGGTCCTTCTTTTCTCTGGTCTAGCCTGCAAGAACCATCTTTCTGCCTCTTCAATAAACTGTAACCATCTTCCCAAAGCAGTCGCCATGTTGCTTATTTATTCC
>NW_015433650.1:0-1088 GCF_001527695.2 Protobothrops mucrosquamatus | reverse complement strand
CCAGAGTCACACTTGGTGACCGGAAAATGGCGTCTGCTCTTTGTCTGTCCAGCTACCGGCTGGCTTCAAGCCAACCTCGTGGCTGTGCTGGGATCGGCTAATCAGGCAGCAGAAAGGGGAAAAGGAAAGTGAACCGCTGTTCGTTTTCTAGCAATTCCACCCCCCCCTTCGAATTAGTCAGAGTATCAAGAAATCAAGACATACGACCTTATCTTCAGGAGTCAATGAAATTCAGCCTAAACGGGCTCAAGACTAGTCGAGACTGGGAAAGGGAGGTCCCAGGAGGAGAGGCGGAGCAAAATTGGTCAACTAGTCTACGGGCAGAAGACGAAATTAACCCATGAGTGGATGCTCCATTCGTCATGATGGAGAATGACCTGCTCCATCCCCACTGGGAGAAGAGGTACGTTGTGGGCCCCATCAGTCAAGGAATTCCAAATGGCAGGGTCCAGGAGAAAGGCCTTCTCTAACTTTGTTCCTGCCCTTTGCAACAGTTTACTGCCTGAAGTGAGATTGGCTCCCACTCTTCTGACCTTCGGGAAGACCTAGCTCTAGGAGATGCTTGGGGCCCCAATGGGGAAGCATCACACTGGAGGTGATTGATGAATTACCTTTGCCCCAAGCATCCTGTTCCTTCCCTCCACATCTTTTAACTATAATTTTATTTTCAATGGGAATTCCATTTTTATTGTTTTAGAAATAACTGTTAAGAGTTTTAATGTTTTAATGTTATAAGCCACCCAGAGTTCTTCCAACACGAGAAAGGTAGCAAATAAATTTAATAAATAAATAAATTCATTTTTCTAGAGGGAAAACAGTTCAAGATGTTTGGGAAATTCTGAAAAATGAAATAATAATGATCCGAACAGAAATAATACTACAGAGAAACAAAAATCCAGCGTGGTTGCAAAAGAGCTCTCTGAGAAATTGAGGGATAAAAAGGACAAGTATAAAAAAATAGAAAGAGGGGCATATAACTAAACAAAATGCCAACAGCAAATAGCCCAAATCTACAAATAATGAAGTCAGGAAAGCTAAGGTCTAGAATGAGCTAAGATTGGCAACAAATGCCAAAATAATAAAAAAAA